>NW_027137311.1:0-51014 GCF_040869045.1 Eurosta solidaginis | reverse complement strand
TAAGTGTCCATATCTATTGAACCAAGCAAGATAGAATCGATTTTGTTTTTGCAGATTTCTACGCCAAAGTGGGTGGGGTTAACCGACTAAAAGGGATAAGCGTCCATATCTATTGAACCAAGCAAAATAGAATCGATTTTGTTTTTGAAGATGATAGGTTTTTATGTGTATATTAATCCACAAGCTGATTCAAGGTTCTATCGTTAACGGTTCAATTTCTGCGTCAAAGTGGATGGGGTTTACCGACTAAAAGAGATAAGTGTCCATATCTATTTTGGGTGGGGTTAACCGACTAAAAGGGATAAGTGTCCATATCTATTGAACCAAGCAAGATAGAATCGATTTTGTTTTTGCAGATGATAGGTTTTTATGCGTATATTAATCCACTAGCCGACCCAAGGCTCTATCTCTTCTACGTCATAGTGGGTGGTTTTTTGGTAGGTTTTTATGTGTATATTAATCCATAAGCTGATCCAAGGCCCTATCTTTAATGGTTCAATTTCCACGTAATAGTGGGTGGGGTTAACCGACTAAAAGGGATAAGTATACATATCTATTGAACCAAGCAAGATAGAATCGAATTTATTTTTACAGATGATAGGTTTTTATGTATATATTAATCCACAAGCTGATCCAAGGTTCTATCGTTAACGGTTCAATTTCTGCGTCATACTGGGTGGGGTTAACCGACTAAAAGGGATAAGTGTCCATATATATTGAACCAAGCAAGACAGAATCGATTTTATTTTTGCAGATGGTAGGTTTTTATGTGTATATTAATCCACAAGCTGTCCTAAGTTTCTATTGTTAACGGTTCAATTTCTACGTTATAGTGGGTGGGGTTAACCGACTAAAAGGGATAAGTGTCCATATCTATTGAATCAAGCAAGATAGAATCGATTTTGTTTTTGCAGATGATAGGTTTTTATGCGTATATTAATCCACAAGCCGATCCAAGGCTCTATCTCTTCTACGTCATAGTGGGTGGGGTTAACCGACTAAAAGGGATAAGTATACATATCTATTGAACCGAGCAAGATAGAATCAAATATATTTTTGCAGATGGTAGGTTTTTATGTGTATATTAATCCACAAGCTGATCCAAGGCTCTATCTTTAACGGTTCAATTTCTACGTCAAAGTGCATGGGGTTAACCGACTAAAAGGGATAAGTGTCCATATCTATTGAATCAAGCAAGATAGAATCGATTTTGTTTTTGCAGATGATAGGTTTTTATGTGTATATTAATCCACGAGCTAATCCAAGGTTCTATCGTTAACGGTTCAATTTCTACGTCAAAGTGGATTGGGTTAACCGACTAAAAGGGATAAGTGTCCATATCTATTGTGGGTGGGGTTAACCGACTAAAAGGGATAAGTGTCCATATCTATTGAACCAAGCAAGATAGAATCGATTTTATTTTTGCAGACGGTAGGTTTTTATGTGTATATTAATCCACAAGCAGATCCAAGGTCCTATCGTTAACGGTTCAATTTCTGCCTCAAATTGGGTGCGATTAACCGACTAAAAGGGATAAGTGCCCATATCTATTGTGGGTGGGGCTAACCGACTAAAAGGGTTAAGTGTCCATACCTATTGAACCAAGTAAGATAGAATCGAATTTATTTTTGCAGATGGTAGGTTTTTATGTGTATATTAATCCACAAGCTGACCCAAGATTCTATCGCTAACGGTTCAATTTCTACGTCATACTGGGTGGGGTTAACTGACTAAAAGGGATAAGTGTCCATATCTATTGAACCAAGCAAGGTAGAATCGAATTTATTTTTGCAGATGGTAGGTTTTTATGTGTGTATTAATCCACAAGCTGACCCAAGATTCTATCGTTAACGATTCAATTTCTACGCCAAAGTGGGTGGGGTTAACCGACTAAAAGGGATAAGTGTCCATATCTATTGAACCAAGCAAGATAGAATCGATTTTGTTTTTGCAGATGGTAGGCTTTTATGTGTATATTAATCCACAAGCTGACCCAAGGTTCTATTGTTAACGGTTCAATTTCTACGTCAAAGTGGATGGGGTTAACCGTCTAAAAGGGATAAGTGTCCATATCTATTGTGGGTGGGGTTAACCGACTAAAAGGGATAAGTGTCCATATCTATTGAACCAAGCAAGATAGAATCGATTTTGTTTTTGCAGATGATAGGTTTTTATATGTATAATAATCCACAAGCTGATCCAAGGTTCTATCGTTAACGATTCAGTTTCTACGCCAAAGTGGGTGGGGTTAACCGACTAAAAGGGATAAGTGTCCATATCTATTGAACCAAGCAAGATAGAATCGATTTTGTTTTTGCAGATGGTAGGTTTTTATGTGTATATTAATCCACAAGCTGACCCAAGGTTCTATCATTAGCGGTTCAATTTCTACGTCAAAGTGGATGGGGTTAACCGTCTAAAAGGGTGTTATGACATCGCTAGCTGGTGTATCCTATAAGAGATTTGTGAGGAGCGCTAGTGACCTCATCATGTGACTGCGGCGTGTGCACTGGCTCAACCCGGAGCTTCAGTTTCGTGGGTTCCTATACACAATCACACGCTCTAGCTTGCTCTTCCCAAGCCTAACGACATAACAAAATAAACTACAATATTTGCACACTGAGGGAAACCTACTATCTATAAGCCTAAAAGTGCCTAACTGAAAACCACGTCTTCCTACCACCTTACTTGCAGCTCGTCCGTATATGGTTTTCGGCTGCTCCTAACCCACCCTACCATGGCATCGTTGGTGTTGAAGACGCCCCATTGTACCACCTACATTTCCATCAGAATCAGACCAAACAGAGTATTTAGCAGCTCATAATAACAACGTTTATTACCTCAAGTATATACAGACCATATGTTCAATCCATTATTTAAACAAACAAAAGAAAATGCTTATAATAATACCAATTTAAATAAGCAAATCGAGTTTTTGCGTTTAAATTTGAATTCACGTAAAAATTTAACAAGGTTTAGGTTTCGATACTTTGATTTCGCACATCATTATTTTGGCTTACTATGCTACCATAATTTTTTTGTGGGTATTTAAATATTAAATTCCTGACCTACCTCAACATATGGTTTTTGGCCTTGATCTTGAAATTTTAATTACATATATTTACACATATATACGGTCATATGTTTCGCAAAAATAGAGCGAACTAAAAAATAGAAAAAAATGAGACTCCGCGAGAGTTTATTACATCACAAAAACAGAGAGATGGAATTTGCTAAACCAAAACAAATTGCATTCACTTACGTGTTCACATACATACATACATATGTGAAGTTTTGTACACTCCCAAATTTATTCTTAGGAAGCAAAAAAAAACAACTATTACTCACATATGTATGAACGCATTTATGTATAAAGGAATAAAACAGTGGCGTATAGCAAAAAGGAATAATGAAACAATTTGAATCATCACTCACCAATAATCTGCAATGCAGTAATCCCACGTAGCGTTGAAGGCCTTCTCGCTTGTGACCGCAGCATGATGACGATGACTGTTGTTGTAGCTATAAATTCGCTTGTTCTTACTTTTCAATTTAAATATATTTATGGACTCATTCTAATAGAAATATTGGTTCAACTCGATGTAAAAAAAATCGTAGACCAAAAAAAAATCTAGGATGTCCTAATTATTAGGGATTGCACTGTAGTTGGGAGTTAAAATCAGAGAGATAATGGGAGGAGCTTTGTGCACATAATGTTGCAAACCCAAAATAAACAAAGGAATTTATGAATGAAGACTGTCTTATAATATCTCTCTGACAAATTTAAAGAACAATCAAAAAGTAAATCGGTAATATGTTGAGTTAAGTTAGGGTTGCTACCATGTGGGTTGGACCCACATGGTTACAACAAAAAACTTAAACGATATTATGCAGGTATAACTAAATTAGGTATCTATACTAACAAAAGTATACTTCTTTAATTTATTTCTTCTTATTTAGGTATGTGTGATTTTGATATAATATGTATATATGTTTTACTTAAATATATATATATATGTATATATATATGTCTTTTATGCAAAAGAGATGGTATTAAAGCTTTAAAGTCCTTTTTTTTTTTTTGAAGGGATATCCGAATAATGTATTAAATATATATTAGATGCGTTAATTATATGTATATCATATAAATGCACATATTCCTTACAAACATATGCGATTCATTCGCTTACCGAAAAAATTACTGAATCAGTAGGTTATTTAAAAAAAATGTATCATAATTTAGAAAAAAAATTCAGAAAAGTATTTAGTTATTTAATTTTTGAATAGGGTTTGTTTTTTTCTTTCTTTTTTTTCTGGAACTATAGGTTTTAATACGTATGTTCTTTTATTATATTTATGTAATAGGAAACTGATTTTTAAACGCAAAGAAAACAACGTATGGCACAAATTTGATAATGAAGAAAAAAAATTCCAAAGATCTTGTAGTCTTTCAGATATACTCAGCTACATACAAGTACGCTGGTATATTTTATACCTTTCCACGACAGAAAGGTATTAATTATTTTCTTCCTATAGAGATTATGTTTAAGTGGTGTTTGTAATTTCGAGGTTAATTTAAAATGTATGATATATTTATCTGTTTCCAAAATTTTTAGCGTGGATTTTCGGAGTTTTTTCTTTTCGCTGTCCACTTATGTAGTACCGCTTATGGAGTCTTGATGGCTGTGAAATAATATGGTTTTGGCTGAATACTTGGCCTTTTCCTTACTTTGGATAACCAAAACGCAGGGATGTTGTAGGTATTTCACGATTAGAAGGATTTTATTTGTTCGCACTTCACAATAACTATTGGAAACAATTTAATTAAAATAGAGTCCCCACTAGTAATCTCACTGAACTTTGGAAATTGTTATTGAAAAAACTTACCACTCAGTGAATAATTCCTAGGGAAAAGTGGCTGCTTTTACGGGTATAGTGCAGGATGGTTTCTTTTTTTTTCTTCTTCAATTAAACTATGCCGAACCGCGATGAAAGTAGATAACTCTACACTCACAAAGTTAATTTCATATTACAAATTCGATCGACATTAAATAAGACTTACTGGATGTGATGTTCTCTGCATGCTGGTTCCGAAGGAAAAGACAGATGGGTTTCTTACGGAAATGGTTGAGAGCTAAGCGTGCAGCTTAAAATCATATGGGCAAAATGACATCGTAAAACATATGTTCAAAAATGAACTCTACGATATTAGAAGATGTGTTTAATATACACTAAATTTTTAGATTTCTCTACTTATAATGGTATTCACAGACTCTAATAAAAGTTCTACAAAAAACGATCGAACTCAACTCATGAAGTTTAAAGACAAAAAAAACTAAATTTGCATGAAGGTAGTGTTGCCCATATGCACGTGCATACACACCTGAACACAAAAATAATTGCGTAAAGATATTTGAGCAAACTAAAGGTACTTTACAAAAAAAAAATATATACATATATGGGAGGACAGTTTGGATGTTGGCATACATATGTGGCAAGCATGTACCCACGGTACACACCCCCCCACCTAGAGTGTTGGTGCGGTGCGTATCCGTTCATACCTTTCTCTCCTGGATGTCTTTCCGATGATATACTCCACGTTTCCCATTACTTTCATCCTCCAGTTCATACATGCTATTACCCTTAACTCTGATTACTTTTGCTTTAATGAATTTTTGGGCAAATTTCGCACAGAACTTTTTGGACGCGTCGCTCAGAACGAAATTTCTCCTGTAAACTACATCTCCAACCTTGAAAGTTGTTATGGAACTTCGCAGGTTATAGCGCTTGGCCGAAGCGTCAAAAGCCTGTTTAATGTTCTCCATTATATTTCTTCGTACTAGTTTAAGTTTGTCAATTCTCGATATTGGTGACTCATCTAAGTTGTCAAGTTGCCTCAGTAATGTATACTCGTCCGAGTGTGAAAGCATTTGTTGACCGAACAACGCGAAATATGGTGTGCAGCCAATTGATTGATGGTATGAACTACGAAGTGCCTCCGCAATATCTGGTAGATGTTGATCCCAGTGAGTCTGATCTCCTTTGAGATATGCTCGTATGCCTGCAATTATTGAGCGATTTACCCGCTCACTGGCATTTGCCTGTGGGCTATATAAGGCGGTATAGGTATGTTTAACACCTCTTTCAGCTAGCAGATTGTTAAACTGTGCAGACTTAAATTGCTTGCCGTTGTCACTCAAAACAATTTCGGGTGTTCCGAAAATACTGAAAATTTCTCTCATATACTTGCAAATAGCGGACGTGTTAAAATTGCGGACTTCTTTAATCAAAGGAAATTTGGTTAAATGATCAAGTACAATAAAAATACCAATATTTCCTTGCCTGGATCTTGGGTACGGACCAAGTAGATCAATATATAGCTTCTGGAAAGGACGTTGGACTGTAAACTGTGCTGTCATTGGAGGTCGTAGCGTGACATTGGGCGCTTTGCTCTGTCGACAAATATCACATCGACTGATATAGTCTTTCACATCGACAGTCATGTTTGGCCAAAATAGGTTCCTTCTCAAGCGTTCCAATGTTTTGGCTATGCCTCCATGGCATTTATTTGGTGGACAGTGAGCATCCTCTATCACTTTTTGGGCTAATGATTTTGGGATCCATAATTTCCAATTATGTACTTCTCGTGACGGATCACCATCAGGATGTTCAGTACGCTTATATACAAAATTGTCTACAACCTGTAAGTCAGGTAATCGGCTTGAGTTATTACGGACGTGGTATATTAATTTGTTATACTCATCGGACGAAAACTCGGACGACTTAAGATCAACTAATGGATGGACTGCTAACTCGTTAACTTCTTCAAAATTCTGACGTGACAGGCTATCTGGCACTACATTCTGAGAACCCTTCCTATGCTCTATTTTAAAACGATATCCTTGCAACTTAAGCGACCATCTGGCTAACCGACTAGATAAGTCAGGACTGACGCATAAGCCATTGTAAACTAGCATGATCGGTAACAATCGAAAACTCCTGCCCTTCCACATAGGCCCTAAATTTTTTTAAACTTAAAACTGCAGCTAGACATTCTAGCTCAGTAACGCTATAGTTACTCTGGGCTTTATTGAGTTTTTGTGAAAAGTAAGCTATCGGCAGTTCGATTCCTTCTTCGTTCATTTGTGATAGCACTGCACCAACACCAAGTTTACTTGCATCGCATTGAATAATAAAAGGTTTCTCGTAGTTCGGGCTGGCTAAAATGGGTGCGGAGCATAACTTTTGCTTTAGAGAATCAAATGATTCTTGGGCTTGAGCATTCCACGCGAATGTTTTGCTCTTTTTAAGAAGATTTGTTAATGGAGCGGTTACAGAAGCAAAATTGTTTACGAAGCGGCGGTACCAACCTGCCATTCCTAAAAATCGTCTTAACTGCTTCAAATTCGTGGGGACTGGATAATTCGTTATGGCTGAGACTTTATCGGGGTCTGTTCTCAAAGTACCATTACCTACTATGTAGCCGAGATATTTGACTTCTTTGATACAAAACTTGCTTTTTTGGATGTTTATGGTAAGGCCTGCCTTCCTTAATTGGTAAGCAACTTCGGCTAAGACGGACATGTGACTTTTAAAGTCTTCAGACACTATTAATAAGTCGTCTAAATAAACAAAAACTTGATTTTTCAACTGGGGTGGAATTACACGATCCATCAAGCGGCATAAAGCTTGTGGGGCGTTGCATAAGCCAAATGGCATAACGCAATATCTATAGAGTGGACGATTAGGGACGGTGAAACATGTGTAATCACGAGAGCTGTTTGCGAGAGGGATTTGCCAAAAGGCACGTCGCAAATCAAGAGAACTTATAAACTGAGCCTTTGGTATTCTACTGAGAATACCATCAATAAGAGGTAGCGGATAAGCGTCCTTAATGGTTACGCTATTAACTTTTCGTGAATCTAGACACAGACGGACTTTGTTAGGCTTTTTAACTAAGACGACCGGACTAGACCAAGGACTATTAGGAGCCTCTTCGATTACACCAAGTTTAATCATTTCATCTATCTCCGCATGAACCAGCTTCTCTACGGCCGGAGATATAGGGAAGTATCGCTGCTTGATCGGACGGACATCTGGTTGGAGTTCTATCTTATACTCCATAAGTGAAGTTTTTCCAAGTCCTTCTCTTTCGAAACTTGGAAACCTATTCTTCACCCGTTCTAGTTCTACTTTTTGCTCATTGCTTAAAAAAATACAATTATCATCTTGTTTTGTATCTAAAGAAATCTCGGATATAACCTGAGGTGCTACTTTGAACTTAACCCAAAACTCCACTCCAAGAATAATTTCCTGCTTCATACTTGGGACAACAAGAAACTCGATCGTTTCCTCTTTTCCCTCGAACTTTACATTCAAATCAATTTTTCCATATACAATTTGTTTATTTCCGTCGGCGGTGTACACGGACGCGGTGTGTTTACGAAGACTACCTCTCGAGTTAACCAATTCAGCTAATTTGGAGCCTATACAACATACTTGGGCGCCACTATCCAAAAGACCCAAATACTCGCTATCTAGCATTTCTATTTTAGCATATGGTCTCAAATCGAAAGGTTTTTGTGTTATAGTACAAACAATGTTGTTTATTGATCTGCGGGCTTTATGAATTTTCTTCCAAAACTCTTTTAAACGTAGTGTCGAATAACTAGGAGATTTTGTTTCGGACTTAAATATTTTTTTCCTGGCTTTATTGTAATTTGCTAAACGAACATCATAAGGTATAATAGTATGTACAAGGGGAGTTGCTGTAGATGGACTATCAGGTCGTATGGCTATTGTTTCGGAATTCCTTTCGGCATGAGGTCGAAGTACCTCCAACTTTTTTAGGGTATTCTTTTTGAATCGCTGCGAGGATTCTTCTTGAGAACCTCGCTCGTCTTCAAGTTTCCCGGACTGCAAACTTTGCACTGTGGACGGTAGGTTGCAGGCGCACCACAACCGTAGCAGAAAACTGTCCTGTCTTCCAAACAATCAAAGTACCGATGACCTTCGGCTTTGCAATTCCAGCATACGGCATTGGCTTTAGATGGGTTCTTAGCAGTCTCGTTAACTTCGGCATCCGCTTCTTCTGGTAAACCATCTTCCTCTCCGTAGTTTACTTCGCTTACAAATCGTCGTGCTTGTGGTCGCGTGCTTATGTTTGGCAGGGGATTCGCTGATTTGGTTATCTCGTTTGCCAGACTTTCACCCTTGAGACAAAGTCTGCGCAATTCTGCTAATGACCTAATCTGGACGTATAAAAGTTGTTGGCGAATACGAGGTCTCAGATTGTGCTGTAAAATTTCTGTAAGTTCTGTTTCAGGCAAGGGTGTTTGGAGAGTCTCGGCTATTTTTAGCACAGCATTCCTATAGTCATCGAAACTTTCCACTGGCCCTTGCTTCCTACTTCGAATCATCTCCTTAATCTCAAACTCACTTCGATGTTGTTGAAAGTTCGTTCGTAAGGCTTGACATAAAGATGGCCATGTAACGCGGTCAACCGAGCGACGGTACCGCCAATACCAATCTTTAGCTTCATTTAAAAATAAACTTTGGATGTGTTCACAGAGTAAATTAAAGTTTCCTCCCAAGGTATCAATGCATTGGCATTCAATGCGATAAATGAAACTATCGACCGATAATTTGGGTGTTCCATCAAACTTGATATCCCAATTCGAGATAAGTTGAGCAATTCTACTGGAGTTGGGTAAGCTAGGTGCATCACTAAATCGAAACTGTTCAATTCGATTGTGAAAATTTTGATCAGAGTTACTGGGTAGTCTAGGGGCTTCCCTAGGCCATAAAGGTGTCGAATTACTACGCTGTGTATTGGTTTGATCGTGAGCTTCGGGACTAACATTAGCTGTAGGTTGAGGGGGTTGTATATTTAGGTTAAGTCGTTCAAGTAAATTAGTAACTACCCCTTCAAGTTTTTCCTCAAACAATTGAGTTACGCGGTTTTCTACCCCATCGAGAATTGTAGCTTGCCTAGCCGATATTACGGCCGAAACTATATTTCGAATCCTATTTTCTTCCACATTTTGAGGGTTACTAGCCACGCTCGCAGAAGCCAGAGGTAAACTTGCAGCCCCTTCAAGCTGTTGATCATCGTTTCCTAATGCGGCTAAATTTCTATTTCCACTTGAATTTGGTTGCAACAATGTTCCCGCCCTAGTACGCCTGTCAGTATTCTGGTAAAAATCACGACTATTGCACTTGGCGTTACATTGAGGACAATTTGGGTTTTTCTTTAAGAAGTTTAAAATACAATGTCGGTGGAAACGGTGTGAACATGCAGTCACTAAAACCTCATCGTTTTCTATAAAGACATGCCTGCATATGTAACATCCATTGCCTTGACGCGGGGAATGTTCTTTACTGTTCCTTTGTGACATTGTGAATAAAATCCCTGTGGTAAATAGATGGTACTCTTACAAAAAAAATATAAATCAGCGTTGTAGCTAAACCAGCCAGACTCAAGAAAAAACAATAATTGATAATAAAAAAGGAAAATTTCCGGTAAAGTTCAATTAAAATTTAAGCAAAATAACTTTATATGAATTCGAAGAAACTATTGAATTGGGTTTTCAATAATAAGTTTATATTAATGCCAAGTGGATATATAAAAGTATTTATATTTTTTGTTTTTCCACAAAACGGTTTCAATGAAATATATGTACATCTGTATGTATGTATAAATTCCAATAAAAAGTTAAGTTTTTCCAAATCAAAATTCAAGGCAAAAAAAATCTCAAAAATCTGAAATAATATGGTCTGATTCTTTGTCAATGCGGTGGTTTTATTTTATTAAAGTGGTATTAGACAGCAGCAGTTATGCACTCGAAGGTATAAAGCTAAAAAAAAAATATTCAAAATCGGTTATATCCTATTTGGTAAATAACCGAATAGTCCGATTGCAATTATGTTGGTACGTAAAAGTGAATTTTTATCTCGAATGGAAAATGAGACAGATTAATTAGACAAGAAATCTTAAGATATGTAAACTTAGTGACTTTCTGGTTAGCTAGCAGGCATATAGCCAAGCTACAACTACAAATCCAAGAAAGATAAAGCTCACAAGCCTCAAGGTGTTTGAACAATCGAAAAATAACATGGTTAGATACTTTGTCGAATACTTTATCCAGCGGTCATTTCTTGAAGCATATAGCCTGTAGGAAATGCAATTCCAGCAGTGATTATAATATCCAAAAAACGTCTAACCTAGATATTATATATATGTGTATAGACACATATAAATACACTTGAAGTGAGCCCTAGCAAACATGGTTAAAAGAGTGAGTATTTAGCCCTTATCTTTTAAATTCCTACTGTTAGCTTGGTGGCTTCATATATGTACATACGTATCTATGTCGATATAAAATAAAGACAAAAAATCACAGATGGACAAAAACTGTATTCCAAGAGGGAATAATACTTGGGGTGACCATTGGTGATTCAAACTACTAAAAGTTGTAATTCAGTAGTGTCTTACGATGTCGGTCGAGCCCCACCACGTTGGGCGCCATTTTTTCTGTTATGACATCGCTAGCTGGTGTATCCTATAAGAGATTTGTGAGGAGCGCTAGTGACCTCATCATGTGACTGCGGCGTGTGCACTGGCTCAACCCGGAGCTTCAGTTTCGTGGGTTCCTATACACAACCACACGCTCTAGCTTGCTCTTCCCAAGCCTAACGACATAACAAAATAAACTACAATATTTGCACACTGAGGGAAACCTACTATCTATAAGCCTAAAAGTGCCTAACTGAAAACCACGTCTTCCTACCACCTTACTTGCAGCTCGTCCGTATATGGTTTTCGGCTGCTCCTAACCCACCCTACCATGGCATCGTTGGTGTTGAAGACGCCCCATTGTACCACCTACATTTCCATCAGAATCAGACCAAACAGAGTATTTAGCAGCTCATAATAACAACGTTTATTACCTCAAGTATATACAGACCATATGTTCAATCCATTATTTAAACAAACAAAAGAAAATGCTTATAATAATACCAATTTAAATAAGCAAATCGAGTTTTTGCGTTTAAATTTGAATTCACGTAAAAATTTAACAAGGTTTAGGTTTCGATACTTTGATTTCGCACATCATTATTTTGGCTTACTATGCTACCATAATTTTTTTGTGGGTATTTAAATATTAAATTCCTGACCTACCTCAACATATGGTTTTTGGCCTTGATCTTGAAATTTTAATTACATATATTTACACATATATACGGTCATATGTTTCGCAAAAATAGAGCGAACTAAAAAATAGAAAAAAATGAGACTCCGCGAGAGTTTATTACATCACAAAAACAGAGAGATGGAATTTGCTAAACCAAAACAAATTGCATTCACTTACGTGTTCACATACATACATACATATGTGAAGTTTTGTACACTCCCAAATTTATTCTTAGGAAGCAAAAAAAAACAACTATTACTCACATATGTATGAACGCATTTATGTATAAAGGAATAAAACAGTGGCGTATAGCAAAAAGGAATAATGAAACAATTTGAATCATCACTCACCAATAATCTGCAATGCAGTAATCCCACGTAGCGTTGAAGGCCTTCTCGCTTGTGACCGCAGCATGATGACGATGACTGTTGTTGTAGCTATAAATTCGCTTGTTCTTACTTTTCAATTTAAATATATTTATGGACTCATTCTAATAGAAATATCGGTTCAACTCGATGTAAAAAAAATCGTAGACCAAAAAAAAATCTAGGATGTCCTAATTATTAGGGATTGCACTGTAGTTGGGAGTTAAAATCAGAGAGATAATGGGAGGAGCTTTGTGCACATAATGTTGCAAACCCAAAATAAACAAAGGAATTTATGAATGAAGACTGTCTTATAATATCTCTCTGACAAATTTAAAGAACAATCAAAAAGTAAATCGGTAATATGTTGAGTTAAGTTAGGGTTGCTACCATGTGGGTTGGACCCACATGGTTACAACAAAAAACTTAAACGATATTATGCAGGTATAACTAAATTAGGTATCTATATTAACAAAAGTATACTTCTTTAATTTATTTCTTCTTATTTAGGTATGTGTGATTTTGATATAATATGTATATATGTTTTACTTAAATATATATATATATGTATATATATATGTCTTTTATGCAAAAGAGATGGTATTAAAGCTTTAAAGTCCTTTTTTTTTTTTGAAGGGATATCCGAATAATGTATTAAATATATATTAGATGCGTTAATTATATGTATATCATATAAATGCACATATTCCTTACAAACATATGCGATTCATTCGCTTACCGAAAAAATTACTGAATCAGTAGGTTATTTAAAAAAAATGTATCATAATTTAGAAAAAAAATTCAGAAAAGTATTTAGTTATTTAATTTTTGAATAGGGTTTGTTTTTTTCTTTCTTTTTTTTCTGGAACTATAGGTTTTAATACGTATGTTCTTTTATTATATTTATGTAATAGGAAACTGATTTTTAAACGCAAAGAAAACAACGTATGGCACAAATTTGATAATGAAGAAAAAAAATTCCAAAGATCTTGTAGTCTTTCAGATATACTCAGCTACATACAAGTACGCTGGTATATTTTATACCTTTCCACGACAGAAAGGTATTAATTATTTTCTTCCTATAGAGATTATGTTTAAGTGGTGTTTGTAATTTCGAGGTTAATTTAAAATGTATGATATATTTATCTGTTTCCAAAATTTTTAGCGTGGATTTTCGGAGTTTTTTCTTTTCGCTGTCCACTTATGTAGTACCGCTTATGGAGTCTTGATGGCTGTGAAATAATATGGTTTTGGCTGAATACTTGGCCTTTTCCTTACTTTGGATAACCAAAACGCAGGGATGTTGTAGGTATTTCACGATTAGAAGGATTTTATTTGTTCGCACTTCACAATAACTATTGGAAACAATTTAATTAAAATAGAGTCCCCACTAGTAATCTCACTGAACTTTGGAAATTGTTATTGAAAAAACTTACCACTCAGTGAATAATTCCTAGGGAAAAGTGGCTGCTTTTACGGGTATAGTGCAGGATGGTTTCTTTTTTTTTCTTCTTCAATTAAACTATGCCGAACCGCGATGAAAGTAGATAACTCTACACTCACAAAGTTAATTTCATATTACAAATTCGATCGACATTAAATAAGACTTACTGGATGTGATGTTCTCTGCATGCTGGTTCCGAAGGAAAAGACAGATGGGTTTCTTACGGAAATGGTTGAGAGCTAAGCGTGCAGCTTAAAATCATATGGGCAAAATGACATCGTAAAACATATGTTCAAAAATGAACTCTACGATATTAGAAGATGTGTTTAATATACACTAAATTTTTAGATTTCTCTACTTATAATGGTATTCACAGACTCTAATAAAAGTTCTACAAAAAACGATCGAACTCAACTCATGAAGTTTAAAGACAAAAAAAACTAAATTTGCATGAAGGTAGTGTTGCCCATATGCACGTGCATACACACCTGAACACAAAAATAATTGCGTAAAGATATTTGAGCAAACTAAAGGTACTTTACAAAAAAAAATATATACATATATGGGAGGACAGTTTGGATGTTGGCATACATATGTGGCAAGCATGTACCCACGGTACAAGGGATAAGTGTCCATATCTATTGTGGGTGGGGTTAACCGACTAACAGGGATAAGTGTCCATATCTATTGAACCAAGCAAGATAGAATCGATTTTGTTTTTGCAGATGATAGGCTTTTATGTGTATATTAATCCACAAGCTGATCCAAGGTTCTATCGTTAACGATTCAGTTTCTACGCCAAAGTGGGTGGGGTTAACCGACTAAAAGGGATAAGCGTCCATATCTATTGAACCAAGCAAGATATAATCGATTTTGTTTTTGAAGATGATAGGTTTTTATGTGTATATTAATCCACAAGCTGATTCAAGGTTCTATCGTTAACGGTTCAATTTCTGCGTCAAAGTGGATGGGGTTTACCGACTAAAAGAGATAAGTGTCCATATCTATTTTGGGTGGGGTTAACCGACTAAAAGGGATAAGTGTCCATATCTATTGAACCAAGCAAGATAGAATCGATTTTGTTTTTGCAGATGATAGGTTTTTATGCGTATATTAATCCACTAGCCGACCCAAGGCTCTATCTCTTCTACGTCATAGTGGGTGGGGTTAACCGACTAAAAGGGATAAGTATACATATCTATTGAACCAAGCAAGATAGAATCAAATATATTTTTGCAGATGGTAGGTTTTTATGTGTATATTAATCCATAAGCTGATCCAAGGCTCTATCTTTAATGGTTCAATTTCCACGTAATAGTGGGTGGGGTTAACCGACTAAAAGGGATAAGTATACATATCTATTGAACCAAGCAAGATAGAATCGAATTTATTTTTGCAGATGATAGGTTTTTATGTGTATATTAATCCACAAGCTGACCTAAGTTTCTATCGTTAACGGTTCAATTTCTACGTTATAGTGGGTGGGGTTAACCGACTAAAAGGGATAAGTATACATATCTATTGAACCAAGCAAGATAGAATCGAATTTATTTTTGCAAATGGTAGGTTTTTATGTGTATATTAATTCACAGGCTGATCCAAGGTTCTATCGCTAACGGTTCGATTTCTACGTCATACTGGGTGGGGTTAACCGACTAAAAGGGATAAGTGTCCATATCTATTGAACTAAGCAAGATAGAATCGAATTTATTTTTACAGATGGTAGGTTTTTATGTGTATATTAATCCACAGGCTGATCCAAGGTTCTATCGCTAACGGTTCGATTTCTACGTCATACTGGGTGGGAATAACCGAATAAAAGGGATAAGTGTCCATATATATTGAACCAAGCAAGACAGAATCGATTTTATTTTTGCAGATGATAGGTTTTTATGTGTATATTAATCCACAAGCTGACCTAAGTTTCTATCGTTAACGGTTCAATTTCTACGTTATAGTGGGTGGGGTTAACCGACTAAAAGGGATAAGTATACATATCTATTGAACCAAGCAAGATAGAATCGAATTTATTTTTGCAGATGATAGGTTTTTATGTGTATATTAATCCGCAAGCTGACCTAAGTTTCTATCGTTAACGGTTCAATTTCTACGTTATAGTGGGTGGGGTTAACCGACTAAAAGGGATAAGTATACATATCTATTGAACCAAGCAAGATAGAATCGAATTTATTTTTGCAGATGGTAGGTTTTTATGTGTATATTAATCCACAAGCTGATCCAAGGTTCTATCGTTAACGGTTCAATTTCTGCGTCATACTGGGTGGGGTTAACCGACTAAAAGGGATAAGTGTCCATATATATTGAACCAAGCAAGACAGAATCGATTTTATTTTTGCAGATGGTAGGTTTTTATGTGTATATTAATCCACAAGCTGACCTAAGTTTCTATTGTTAACGGTTCAATTTCTACGTTATAGTGGGTGGGGTTAACCGACCAAAAGGGATAAGTGTCCATATCTATTGAATCAAGCAAGATAGAATCGATTTTGTTTTTGCAGATGATAGGTTTTTATGCGTATATTAATCCACAAGCCGATCCAAAGCTCTACCTCTTCTACGTCATAGTGGGTGGGGTTAACCGACTAAAAGGGATAAGTATACATATCTATTGAACCGAGCAAGATAGAATCAAATATATTTTTGCAGATGGTAGGTATTTATGTGTATATTAATCCACAAGCTGATCCAAGGCTCTATCTTTAACGGTTCAATTTCTACGCCAAAGTGCATGGGGTTAACCGACTAAAAGGGATAAGTGTCCATATCTATTGAACCAAGCAAGGTAGAATCGAATTTATTTTTGCAGATGATAGGTCTTTATGTGTATATTAATTCAAAAGCTGATACAAGGTTCTGTTGTTAACGGTCCAATTTCTACGTCAAAGTGGATGGGATTAACCGACTAAAAGGGATAAGTGACCATATCTATTGTGGGTGGGGTTAACCGACTAAAAGGGATAAGTGTCCATATCTATTGAACCAAGCAAAATAGAATCGATTTTATTTTTGCAGATGGTAGGTTTTTATGTGTATATTAATCCACAAGCAGATCCAAGGTCCTATCGTTAACGGTTCAATTTCTACGTCAAAGTGGATTGGGTTAACCGACTAAAAGGGATAAGTGACCATATCTATTGTGGGTGGGGTTAACCGACTAAAAGGGATAAGTGTCCATATCTATTGAACCAAGCAAAATAGAATCGATTTTATTTTTGCAGATGGTAGGTTTTTATGTGTATATTAATCCACAAGCAGATCCAAGGTCCTATCGTTAACGGTTCAATTTCTGCGTCAAAGTGGGTGGGATTAACCGACTAAAAGGGATAAGTATCCATATCTATTGTGGGTGGGGTTAACCGACTAAAGGGGATAAGAGTCCATATCTATTGAACCAAGCAAAACAGAATCGATTTTATTTTTGCAGATGATAGGTCTTTATGTGTATATTAATTCAAAAGCTGATACAAGGTTCTGTCGTTAACGGTCCAATTTCTACGTCAAAGTGGATGGGATTAACCGACTAAAAGGGATAAGTGCCCATATCTATTGTGGGTGGGGCTAACCGACTAAAAGGGTTAAGTGTCCATACCTATTGAACCAAGTAAGATAGAATCGAATTTATTTTTGCAGATGGTAGGTTTTTATGTGTATATTAATCCACAAGCTGACCCAAGATTCTATCGCTAACGGTTCAATTTCTACGTCATACTGGGTGGGGTTAACTGACTAAAAGGGATAAGTGTCCATATCTATTGAACCAAGCAAGGTAGAATCGAATTTATTTTTGCAGATGGTAGGTTTTTATGTGTATATTAATCCACAGGCTGATCCAAGGTTCTATCGCTAACGGTTCAATTTCTACGTCATACTGGGTGGGGTTAACCGACTAAAAGGGATAAGTGTCCATATATATTGAACCAAGCAAGACAGAATCGATTTTATTTTTGCAGATGGTAGGTTTTTATGTGTATATTAATCCACAAGCTGACCTAAGTTTCTATTGTTAACGGTTCAATTTCTACGTTATAGTGGGTGGGGTTAACCGACTAAAAGGGATAAGTATACATATCTATTGAACCAAGCAAGATAGAATCAAATATATTTTTGCAGATGGTAGGTTTTTATGTGTATATTAATCCACAAGCTGATCCAAGGCTCTATCTTTAATGGTTCAATTTCTACGTAATAGTGGGTGGGGTTAACCGACTAAAAGGGATAAGTATACATATCAATTGAACCAAGCAAGATAGAATCGAATTTATTTTTGCAGATGATAGGTTTTTATGTGTATATTAATCCACAAGCTGACCTAAGTTTCTATCGTTAACGGTTCAATTTCTACGTTATATTGGGTGGGGTTAACCGACTAAAAGGGATAAGTATACATATCTATTGAACCAAGCAAGATAGAATCGAATTTATTTTTGCAGATGGTAGGTTTTTATGTGTATATTAATCCACAAGCTGGCCTAAGTTTCTATCGTTAACGGTTCAATTTCTACGTTATAGTGGGAAAAAGGGATAAGTATACATATCTATTGAACCAAGCAAGATAGAATCGAATTTATTTTTGCAGATGGTAGGTTTTTATGTGTATATTAATCCACAAGCTGATCCAAGGTTCTATCGTTAACGGTTCAATTTCTACGTCATACTGGGTGGGGTTAACCGACTAAAAGGGATAAGTGTCCATATATATTGAACCAAGCAAGACAGAATCGATTTTATTTTTGCAGATGGTAGGTTTTTATGTGTATATTAATCCACAAGCTGACCTAAGTTTCTATTGTTAACGGTTCAATTTCTACGTTATAGTGGGTGGGGTTAACCGACTAAAAGGGATAAGTGTCCATATCTATTGAATCAAGCAAGAATCGATTTTGTTTTTGCAGATGATAGGTTTTTATGCGTATATTAATCCACAAGCCGATCCAAGGCTCTATCTCTTCTACGTCATAGTGGGTGGGGTTAACCGACTAAAAGGGATAAGTATACATATCTATTGAACCAAGCAAGATAGAATCGAATTTATTTTTGCAGATGGTAGGTTTTTATGTGTATATTAATCCACAAGCTGATCCAAGGTTCTATCGTTAACGGTTCAATTTCTGCGTCATACTGGGTGGGGTTAACCGACTAAAAGGGATAAGTGTCCATATATATTGAACCAAGCAAGACAGAATCGATTTTATTTTTGCAGATGGTAGGTTTTTATGTGTATATTAATCCACAAGCTGACCTAAGTTTCTATTGTTAACGGTTCAATTTCTACGTTATAGTGGGTGGGGTTAACCGACTAAAAGGGATAAGTGTCCATATCTATTGAATCAAGCAAGATAGAATCGATTTTGTTTTTGCAGATGATAGGTTTTTATGCGTATATTAATCCACAAGCCGATCCAAAGCTCTACCTCTTCTACGTCATAGTGGGTGGGGTTAACCGACTAAAAGGGATAAGTATACATATCTATTGAACCGAGCAAGATAGAATCAAATATATTTTTGCAGATGGTAGGTATTTATGTGTATATTAATCCACAAGCTGATCCAAGGCTCTATCTTTAACGGTTCAATTTCTACGCCAAAGTGCATGGGGTTAACCGACTAAAAGGGATAAGTGTCCATATCTATTGAACCAAGCAAGGTAGAATCGAATTTATTTTTGCAGATGATAGGTCTTTATGTGTATATTAATTCAAAAGCTGATACAAGGTTCTGTCGTTAACGGTCCAATTTCTACGTCAAAGTGGATGGGATTAACCGACTAAAAGGGATAAGTGACCATATCTATTGTGGGTGGGGTTAACCGACTAAAAGGGATAAGTGTCCATATCTATTGAACCAAGCAAAATAGAATCGATTTTATTTTTGCAGATGGTAGGTTTTTATGTGTATATTAATCCACAAGCAGATCCAAGGTCCTATCGTTAACGGTTCAATTTCTACCTCAAAGTGGATTGGGTTAACCGACTAAAAGGGATAAGTGACCATATCTATTGTGGGTGGGGTTAACCGACTAAAAGGGATAAGTGTCCATATCTATTGAACCAAGCAAAATAGAATCGATTTTATTTTTGCAGATGGTAGGTTTTTATGTGTATATTAATCCACAAGCAGATCCAAGGTCCTATCGTTAACGGTTCAATTTCTGCGTCAAAGTGGGTGGGATTAACCGACTAAAAGGGATAAGTATCCATATCTATTGTGGGTGGGGTTAACCGACTAAAGGGGATAAGAGTCCATATCTATTGAACCAAGCAAAACAGAATCGATTTTATTTTTGCAGATGATAGGTCTTTATGTGTATATTAATTCAAAAGCTGATACAAGGTTCTGTCGTTAACGGTCCAATTTCTACGTCAAAGTGGATGGGATTAACCGACTAAAAGGGATAAGTGCCCATATCTATTGTGGGTGGGGCTAACCGACTAAAAGGGTTAAGTGTCCATACCTATTGAACCAAGTAAGATAGAATCGAATTTATTTTTGCAGATGGTAGGTTTTTATGTGTATATTAATCCACAAGCTGACCCAAGATTCTATCGCTAACGGTTCAATTTCTACGTCATACTGGGTGGGGTTAACTGACTAAAAGGGATAAGTGTCCATATCTATTGAACCAAGCAAGGTAGAATCGAATTTATTTTTGCAGATGGTAGGTTTTTATGTGTATATTAATCCACAGGCTGATCCAAGGTTCTATCGCTAACGGTTCAATTTCTACGTCATACTGGGTGGGGTTAACCGACTAAAAGGGATAAGTGTCCATATATATTGAACCAAGCAAGACAGAATCGATTTTATTTTTGCAGATGGTAGGTTTTTATGTGTATATTAATCCACAAGCTGACCTAAGTTTCTATTGTTAACGGTTCAATTTCTACGTTATAGTGGGTGGGGTTAACCGACTAAAAGGGATAAGTATACATATCTATTGAACCAAGCAAGATAGAATCAAATATATTTTTGCAGATGGTAGGTTTTTATGTGTATATTAATCCACAAGCTGATCCAAGGCTCTATCTTTAATGGTTCAATTTCTACGTAATAGTGGGTGGGGTTAACCGACTAAAAGGGATAAGTATACATATCAATTGAACCAAGCAAGATAGAATCGAATTTATTTTTGCAGATGATAGGTTTTTATGTGTATATTAATCCACAAGCTGACCTAAGTTTCTATCGTTAACGGTTCAATTTCTACGTTATATTGGGTGGGGTTAACCGACTAAAAGGGATAAGTATACATATCTATTGAACCAAGCAAGATAGAATCGAATTTATTTTTGCAGATGGTAGGTTTTTATGTGTATATTAATCCACAAGCTGGCCTAAGTTTCTATCGTTAACGGTTCAATTTCTACGTTATAGTGGGAAAAAGGGATAAGTATACATATCTATTGAACCAAGCAAGATAGAATCGAATTTATTTTTGCAGATGGTAGGTTTTTATGTGTATATTAATCCACAAGCTGATCCAAGGTTCTATCGTTAACGGTTCAATTTCTACGTCATACTGGGTGGGGTTAACCGACTAAAAGGGATAAGTGTCCATATATATTGAACCAAGCAAGACAGAATCGATTTTATTTTTGCAGATGGTAGGTTTTTATGTGTATATTAATCCACAAGCTGACCTAAGTTTCTATTGTTAACGGTTCAATTTCTACGTTATAGTGGGTGGGGTTAACCGACTAAAAGGGATAAGTGTCCATATCTATTGAATCAAGCAAGAATCGATTTTGTTTTTGCAGATGATAGGTTTTTATGCGTATATTAATCCACAAGCCGATCCAAGGCTCTATCTCTTCTACGTCATAGTGGGTGGGGTTAACCGACTAAAAGGGATAAGTATACATATCTATTGAACCAAGCAAGATAGAATCAAATATATTTTTGCAGATGGTAGGTTTTTATGTGTATATTAATCCACAAGCTGATCCAATGCTCTATCTTTAACGGTTCAATTTCTAAGTCAAAGTGGATGGGGTTAACCGACTAAAAGGGATAAGTGTCCATATCTATTGAATCAAGCAAGATAGAATCGATTTTGTTTTTGCAGATGATAGGTTTTTATGTGTATATTAATCCACGAGCTGATCCAAGGTTCTATCGTTAACGGTTCAATTTCTACGTCAAAGTGGATGGGGTTAACCGACTAAAAGGGATAAGTGTCCATATCTATTGTGGGTGGGTTAACCGACTAAAAGGGATAAGTGTCCATATCTATTGAACCAAGCAAGATAGAATCGATTTTTTTTTTGCAGATGATAGGTTTTTACGTGTATATTAATCCACAAGCTGATCCAAGGTTCTATCGTTAACGGTTCAATTTCTACGTCAAAGTGGATGGGGTTAACCGACTAAAAGGGATAAGTGTCCATATCTATTGTGGGTGGGGTTAACCGACTAAAAGGGATAAGTGTCCATATCTATTGAACCAAGCAAGATAGAATCGATTTTATTTTTGCAGATGGTAGGTTTTTATGTGTATATTAATCCACATGCTGACCTAAGTTTCTATCGTTAACGGTTCAATTTCTACGTTATAGTGGGTGGGGTTAACCGACTAAAAGGGACAAGTATACATATCTATTGAACCAAGCAAGATAGAATCGAATTTATTTTTGCAGATGGTAGTTTTTTATGTGTATATTAATCCACAAGCTGATCCAAGGTTCTGTCGTTAACGATTCAGTTTCTACGCCAAAGTGGGTGGGGTTAACCGACTAAAAGGGATAAGCGTCCATATCTATTGAACCAAGCAAGATAGAATCGATTTTGTTTTTGAAGATGATAGGTTTTTATGTGTATATAAATCCGCAAGCTGATTCAATTTTCTGTCGTTAACGGTTCAATTTCTACGTCAAAGTAGATGGGGTTAACCGACTAAAAGAGATAAGTGTCCATATCTATTTTGGGTGGGGTTAACCGACTAAAAGGGATAAGTGTCCATATCTATTGAACCAAGCAAGATAGAATCGATTATGTTTTTGCAGATGATAGGTTTTTATGCGTATATTAATCCGCAAGCCGACCCAAGGCTCTATCTCTTCTACGTCATAGTGGGTGGGGTTAACCGACTAAAAGGGATAAGTATACATATAAATTGAACCAAGCAAGATAGAATCGAATTTATTTTTGCAGATGATAGGTTTTTATGTGTATATTAATCCACAAGCTGACCTAAGTTTCTATCGTTAACGGTTCAATTTCTACGTTATAGTGGGTGGGGTTAACCGACTAAAAGGGATAAGTATACATATCTATTGAACCAAGCAAGATAGAATCGAATTTATTTTTGCAGATGGTAGGCTTTTATGTGTACATTAATCCACAGGCTGATCCAAGGTTCTATCGCTAACGGTTCGATTTCTACGTCATACTGGGTGGGAATAACCGAATAAAAGGGACAAGTGTCCATATCTATTGAACCAAGCAAGATAGAATCGATTTTATTTTTGCAGATGGTAGGTTTTTATGTGTATATTAATCCACAAGCTGGCCTATGTTTCTATCGTTAACGGTTCAATTTCTACGTTATAGTGGGAAAAAGGGATAAGTATACATATCTATTGAACCAAGCAAGATAGAATCGAATTTATTTTTGCAGATGGTAGGTTTTTATGTGTATATTAATCCACAAGCTGATCCAAGGTTCTATCGTTAACGGTTCAATTTCTACGTCATACTGGGTGGGGTTAACCGACTAAAAGGGATAAGTGTCCATATATATTGAACCAAGCAAGACAGAATCGATTTTATTTTTGCAGATGGTAGGTTTTTATGTGTATATTAATCCACAAGCTGACCTAAGTTTCTATTGTTAACGGTTCAATTTCTACGTTATAGTGGGTGGGGTTAACCGACTAAAAGGGATAAGTGTCCATATCTATTGAATCAAGCAAGATAGAATCGATTTTGTTTTTGCAGATGATAGGTTTTATGCGTATATTAATCCACAAGCCGATCCAAGGCTCTATCTCTTCTACGTCATAGTGGGTGGGGTTAACCGACTAAAAGGGATAAGTATACATATCTATTGAACCAAGCAAGATAGAATCAAATATATTTTTGCAGATGGTAGGTTTTTATGTGTATATTAATCCACAAGCTGATCCAAGGCTCTATCTTTAACGGTTCAATTTCTACGTCAAAGTGGATGGGGTTAACCGACTAAAAGGGATAAGTGTCCATATCTATTGAATCAAGCAAGATAGAATCGATTTTGTTTTTGCAGATGATAGGTTTTTATGTGTATATTAATCCACGAGCTGATCCAAGGTTCTATCGTTAACGGTTCAATTTCTACGTCAAAGTGGATGGGGTTAACCGACTAAAAGGGATAAGTGTCCATATCTATTGTGGGTGGGGTTAACCGACTAAAAGGGATAAGTGTCCATATCTATTGAACCAAGCAAGATAGAATCGATTTTTTTTTTGCAGATGATAGGTTTTTACGTGTATATTAATCCACAAGCTGATCCAAGGTTCTATCGTTAACGGTTCAATTTCTACGTCAAAGTGGGTCGGGTTAACCGACTAAAAGGGATAAGTGTCCATATCTATTGAACCAAGCAAGATAGAATCGATTTTATTTTTGCAGATGGTACGTTTTTATGTGTATATTAATTCACATGCTGACCTAAGTTTCTATCGTTATCGGTTCAATTTCTACGTTATAGTGGGTGGGGTTAACCGACTAAAAGGGACAAGTATACATATCTATTGAACCAAGCAAGATAGAATCGAATTTATTTTTGCAGATGGTGGGTTTTTATGTGTATATTAATCCACAAGCTGATCCAAGGCTCTATCTTTAATGGTTCAATTTCTACGTAATAGTGGGTGGGGTTAACCGACTAAAAGGGATAAGTATACATATCTATTGAACCAAGCAAGATAGAATCGAATTTATTTTTGCAGATGATAGGTTTTTATGTGTATATTAATCCACAAGCTGACCTAAGTTTCTATCGTTAACGGTTCAATTTCTACTTTATAGTGGGTGGGGTTAACCGACTAAAAGGGATAAGTATACATATCTATTGAACCAAGCAAGATAGAATCGAATTTATTTTTGCAGATGGTAGGTTTTTATGTGTGTATTAATTCACAGGCTGATCCAAGGTTCTATCGCTAACGGTTCGATTTCTACGTCATACTGGGTGGGGTTAACCGACTAAAAGGGATAAGTGTCCATATCTATTGAACCAAGCAAGATAGAATCGAATTTATTTTTACAGATGGTAGGTTTTTATGTGTATATTAATCCACAAGCAGATCCAAGGTCCTATCGTTAACGGTTCAATTTCAGCCTCAAAGTGGGTGGGATTAACCGGCTAAAAGGGATAAGTATCCATATCTATTGTGGGTGGGGTTAACCGACTAAAGGGGATAAGAGTCCATATCTATTGAACCAAGCAAAACAGAATCGATTTTATTTTTGCAGATGATAGGTCTTTATGTGTATATTAATTCAAAAGCTAATACAAGGTTCTGTCGTTAACGGTCCAATTTATTTTTGCAGATGGTAGGTTTTTATGTGTATATTAATCCACAAGCTGACCCAAGATTCTATCGCTAACGGTTCAATTTCTACGTCATACTGGGTGGGGTTAACTGACTAAAAGGGATAAGTGTCCATATCTATTAAACCAAGCAAGGTAGAATCGAATTTATTTTTGCAGATGGTAGGTTTTTATGTGTATATTAATCCACAAGCTGACCCAAGATTCTATCGTTAACGGTTCAATTTCTACGTCAAAGTGGATGGGGTTAACCGTCTAAAAGGGATAAGTGTCCATATCTATTGTGGGTGGGGTTAACCGACTAAAAGGGATAAGTGTCCATATCTATTGAACCAAGCAAGATAGAATCGATTTTGTTTTTGCAGATGATAGGTTTTTATGTGTACATTAATCCACAAGCTGATCCAAGGTTCTATCGTTAACGATTCAATTTCTACGACAAAGTGGGTGGGGTTAACCGACTAAAAGGGATAAGTGTCCATATCTATTGAACCAAGCAAGATAGAATCGATTTTGTTTTTGCAGATGGTAGGCTTTTATGTGTATATTAATCCACAAGCTGACCCAAGGTTCTATCGTTAATGGTTCAATTTCTACGTCAAAGTGGATGGGGTTAACCGTCTAAAAGGGATAAGTGTCCATATCTATTGTGGGTGGGGTTAACCGACTAAAAGGGATAAGTGTCCATATCTATTGAACCAAGCAAGATAGAATCGATTTTGTTTTTGCAGATGATAGGTTTTTATGTGTATATTAATCCACAAGCTGATCCAAGGTTCTATCGTTAACGATTCAGTTTCTACGCCAAAGTGGGTGGGGTTAACCGACTAAAAGGGATAAGTGTCCATATCTATTGAACCAAGCAAGATAGAATCGATTTTGTTTTTGCAGATGGTAGGTTTTTATGTGTATATTAATCCACAAGCTGACCCAAGGTTCTATCATTAACGGTTCAATTTCTACGTCAAAGTGGATGGGGTTAACCGTCTAAAAGGGATAAGTGTCCATATCTATTGTGGGTGGGGTTAACCGACTAAAAGGGATAAGTGTCCATATCTATTGAACCAAGCAAGATAGAATCGATTTTGTTTTTGCAGATGATAGGCCTTTATGTGTATATTAATCCACAAGCTGATCCAAGGTTCTATCGTTAACGATTCAGTTTCTACGCCAAAGTGGGTGGGGTTAACCGACTAAAAGGGATAAGCGTCCATATCTATTGAACCAAGCAAGATATAATCGATTTTGTTTTTGAAGATGATAGGTTTTTATGTGTATATTAATCCACAAGCTGATTCAAGGTTCTATCGTTAACGGTTCAATTTCTGCGTCAAAGTGGATGGGGTTTACCGACTAAAAGAGATAAGTGTCCATATCTATTTTGGGTGGGGTTAACCGACTAAAAGGGATAAGTGTCCATATCTATTGAACCAAGCAAGATAGAATCGATTTTGTTTTTGCAGATGATAAGTTTTTATGCGTATATTAATCCACTAGCCGACCCAAGGCTCTATCTCTTCTACGTCATAGTGGGTGGGGTTAACCGACTAAAAGGGATAAGTATACATATCTATTGAACCAAGCAAGATAGAATCAAATATATTTTTGCAGATGGTAGGTTTTTATGTGTATATTAATCCATAAGCTGATCCAAGGCTCTATCTTTAATGATTCAATTTCCACGTAATAGTGGGTGGGGTTAACCGACTAAAAGGGATAAGTATACATATCTATTGAACCAAGCAAGATAGAATCGAATTTATTTTTGCAGATGATAGGTTTTTATGTGTGTATTAATCCACAAGCTGACCTAAGTTTCTATCGTTAACGGTTCAATTTCTACGTTATAGTGGGTGGGGTTAACCGACTAAAAGGGATAAGTATACATATCTATTGAACCAAGCAAGATAGAATCGAATTTATTTTTGCGGATGGTAGGTTTTTATGTGTATATTAATTCACAGGCTGATCCAAGGTTCTATCGCTAACGGTTCGATTTCTACGTCATACTGGGTGGGGTTAACCGACTAAAAGGGATAAGTGTCCATATCTATTGAACTAAGCAAGATAGAATCGAATTTATTTTTACAGATGGTAGGTTTTTATGTGTATATTAATCCACAGGCTGATCCAAAGTTCTATCGCTAACGGTTCGATTTCTACGTCATACTGGGTGGGAATAACCGAATAAAAGGGATAAGTGTCCATATATATTGAACCAAGCAAGACAGAATCGATTTTATTTTTGCAGATGATAGGTTTTTATGTGTATATTAATCCACAAGCTGACCTAAGTTTCTATCGTTAACGGTTCAATTTCTACGTTATAGTGGGTGGGGTTAACCGACTAAAAGGGATAAGTATACATATCTATTGAACCGAGCAAGATAGAATCAAATATATTTTTGCAGATGGTAGGTATTTATGTGTATATTAATCCACAAGCTGATCCAAGGCTCTATCTTTAACGGTTCAATTTCTACGCCAAAGTGCATGGGGTTAACCGACTAAAAGGGATAAGTGTCCATATCTATTGAATCAAGCAAGATAGAATCGATTTTGTTTTTGCAGATGATAGGGTTTTATGTGTATATTAATCCACGAGCTGATCCAAGGTTCTATCGTTAACGGTTCAATTTCTACGTCAAAGTGGATTGGGTTAACCGAATAAAAGGGATAAGTGACCATATCTATTGTGGGTGGGGTTAACCGACTAAAAGGGATAAGTGTCCATATCTATTGAACCAAGCAAAATAGAATCGATTTTATTTTTGCAGATGATAGGTTTTTATGTGTATATTAATCCACAAGCAGATCCAAGGTCCTATCGTTAACGGTTCAATTTCTGCGTCAAAGTGGGTGGGATTAACCGACTAAAAGGGATAAGTATCCATATCTATTGTGGGTGGGGTTAACCGACTAAAGGGGATAAGAGTCCATATCTATTGAACCAAGCAAAACAGAATCGATTTTATTTTTGCAGATGATAGGTCTTTATGTGTATATTAATTCAAAAGCTGATACAAGGTTCTGTCGTTAACGGTCCAATTTCTACGTCAAAGTGGATGGGATTAACCGACTAAAAGGGATAAGTGCCCATATCTATTGTGGGTGGGGCTAACCGACTAAAAGGGTTAAGTGTCCATAGCTATTGAACCAAGTAAGATAGAATCGAATTTATTTTTGCAGATGGTAGGTTTTTATGTGCGTATTAATCCACAAGCTGACCCAAGATTCTATCGCTAACGGTTCAATTTCTACGTCATACTGGGTGGGGTTAACCGACTAAAAGGGATAAGTGTCCATATCTATTGAACCAAGCAAGATAGATTCGATTTTGTTTTTGCGGATGATAGGTTTTTATGTGTATATTAATCCACAAGCTGATCCAAGGTTCTATCGTTAACGGTTCAATTTCTACGTCAAAGTGGATTGGGTTAACCGACTAAAAGGGATAAGTGACCATATCTATTGTGGGTGGGGTTAACCGACTAAAAGGGATATGTGTCCATATCTATTGAACCAAGCAAAATAGAATCGATTTTATTTTTGCAGATGGTAGGTTTTTATGTGTATATTAATCCACAAGCAGATCCAAGGTCCTATCGTTAACGGTTCAATTTCTGCGTCAAAGTGGGTGGGATTAACCGACTAAAAGGGATAAGTATCCATATCTATTGTGGGTGGGGTTAACCGACTAAAGGGGATAAGAGTCCATATCTATTGAACCAAGCAAAACAGAATCGATTTTATTTTTGCAGATGATAGGTCTTTATGTGTATATTAATTCAAAAGCTGATACAAGGTTCTATCGTTAACGGTTCAATTTCTACGTCAAAGTGGATGGGGTTAACCGTCTAAAAGGGATAAGTGTCCATATCTATTGTGGGTGGGGTTAACCGACTAAAAGGGATAAGTGTCCATATCTATTGAACCAAGCAAGATAGAATCGATTTTGTTTTTGCAGATGATAGGTTTTTATGTGTACATTAATCCACAAGCTGATCCAAGGTTCTATCGTTAACGATTCAATTTCTACGCCAAAGTGGGTGGGGTTAACCGACTAAAAGGGATAAGTGTCCATATCTATTGAACCAAGCAAGATAGAATCGATTTTGTTTTTGCAGATGGTAGGCTTTTATGTGTATATTAATCCACAAGCTGACCCAAGGTTCTATCGTTAACGGTTCAATTTCTACGTCAAAGTGGATGGGGTTAACCGTCTAAAAGGGATAAGTGTCCATATCTATTGTGGGTGGGGTTAACCGACTAAAAGGGATAAGTGTCCATATCTATTGAACCAAGCAAGATAGAATCGATTTTGTTTTTGCAGATGATAGGTTTTTATGTGTATATTAATCCACAAGCTGATCCAAGGTTCTATCGTTAACGATTCAGTTTCTACGCCAAAGTGGGTGGGGTTAACCGACTAAAAGGGATAAGTGTCCATATCTATTGAACCAAGCAAGATAGAATCGATTTTGTTTTTGCAGATGGTAGGTTTTTATGTGTATATTAATCCACAAGCTGACCCAAGGTTCTATCATTAACGGTTCAATTTCTACGTCAAAGTGGATGGGGTTAACCGTCTAAAAGGGATAAGTGTCCATATCTATTGTGGGTGGGGTTAACCGACTAAAAGGGATAAGTGTCCATATCTATTGAACCAAGCAAGATAGAATCGATTTTGTTTTTGCAGATGATAGGCTTTTATGTGTATATTAATCCACAAGCTGATCCAAGGTTCTATCGTTAACGATTCAGTTTCTACGCCAAAGTGGTTGGGGTTAACCGACTAAAAGGGATAAGAGTCCATATCTATTGAACCAAGCAAGATATAATCGATTTTGTTTTTGAGGATGATAGGTTTTTATGTGTATATTAATTCACATGCTGACCTAAGTTTCTATCGTTAACGGTTCAATTTCTACGTTATAGTGGGTGGGGTTAACCGACTAAAAGGGACAAGTATACATATCTATTGAACCAAGCAAGATAGAATCGAATTTATTTTTGCAGATGGTAGGTTTTTATGTGTGTATTAATCCACAAGCTGATCCAAGGTTCTATCGTTAACGATTCAGTTTCTACGCCAAAGTGGGTGGGGTTAACCGACTAAAAGGGATAAGTGTCCATATCTATTGAACCAAGCAAGATAGAATCGATTTTGTTTTTGCAGATGGTAGGTTTTTATGTGTATATTAATCCACAAGCTGACCCAAGGTTCTATCATTAACGGTTCAATTTCTACGTCAAAGTGGATGGGGTTAACCGTCTAAAAGGGATAAGTGTCCATATCTATTGTGGGTGGGGTTAACCGACTAAAAGGGATAAGTGTCCATATCTATTGAACCAAGCAAGATAGAATCGATTTTGTTTTTGCAGATGATAGGCTTTTATGTGTATATTAATCCACAAGCTGATCCAAGGTTCTATCGTTAACGATTCAGTTTCTACGCCAAAGTGGGTGGGGTTAACCGACTAAAAGGGATAAGCGTCCATATCTATTGAACCAAGCAAGATATAATCGATTTTGTTTTTGAGGATGATAGGTTTTTATGTGTATATTAATTCACATGCTGACCTAAGTTTCTATCGTTAACGGTTCAATTTCTACGTTATAGTGGGCGGGATTAACCGACTAAAAGGGATAAGTATCCATATCTATTGTGGGTGGGGTTAACCGACTAAAGGGGATAAGAGTCCATATCTATTGAACCAAGCAAAACAGAATCGATTTTATTTTTGCAGATGATAGGTCTTTATGTGTATATTAATTCAAAAGCTGATACAAGGTTCTGTCGTTAACGGTCCAATTTCTACGTCAAAGTGGATGGGATTAACCGACTAAAAGGGATAAGTGCCCATATCTATTGTGGGTGGGGCTAACCGACTAAAAGGGTTAAGTGTCCATAGCTATTGAACCAAGTAAGATAGAATCGAATTTATTTTTGCAGATGGTAGGTTTTTATGTGCGTATTAATCCACAAGCTGACCCAAGATTCTATCGCTAACGGTTCAATTTCTACGTCATACTGGGTGGGGTTAACCGACTAAAAGGGATAAGTGTCCATATCTATTGAACCAAGCAAGATAGATTCGATTTTGTTTTTGCGGATGATAGGTTTTTATGTGTATATTTATCCACAAGCTGATCCAAGGTTCTATCGTTAACGGTTCAATTTCTACGTCAAAGTGGATTGAGTTAACCGACTAAAAGGGATAAGTGACCATATCTATTGTGGGTGGGGTTAACCGACTAAAAGGGATATGTGTCCATATCTATTGAACCAAGCAAAATAGAATCGATTTTATTTTTGCAGATGGTAGGTGTTTATGTGTATATTAATCCACAAGCAGATCCAAGGTCCTATCGTTAACGGTTCAATTTCTGCGTCAAAGTGGGTGGGATTAACCGACTAAAAGGGATAAGTATCCATATCTATTGTGGGTGGGGTTAACCGACTAAAGGGGATAAGAGTCCATATCTATTGAACCAAGCAAAACAGAATCGATTTTATTTTTGCAGATGATAGGTCTTTATGTGTATATTAATTCAAAAGCTGATACAAGGTTCTATCGTTAACGGTTCAATTTCTACGTCAAAGTGGATGGGGTTAACCGTCTAAAAGGGATAAGTGTCCATATCTATTGTGGGTGGGGTTAACCGACTAAAAGGGATAAGTGTCCATATCTATTGAACCAAGCAAGATAGAATCGATTTTGTTTTTGCAGATGGTAGGCTTTTATGTGTATATTAATCCACAAGCTGACCCAAGGTTCTATCGTTAACGGTTCAATTTCTACGTCAAAGTGGATGGGGTTAACCGTCTAAAAGGGATAAGTGTCCATATCTATTGTGGGTGGGGTTAACCGACTAAAAGGGATAAGTGTCCATATCTATTGAACCAAGCAAGATAGAATCGATTTTTTTTTTGCAGATGATAGGTTTTTACGTGTATATTAATCCACAAGCTGATCCAAGGTTCTATCGTTAACGGTTCAATTTCTACGTCAAAGTGGGTCGGGTTAACCGACTAAAAGGGATAAGTGTCCATATCTATTGAACCAAGCAAGATAGAATCGATTTTATTTTTGCAGATGGTAGGTTTTTATGTGTATATTAATTCACATGCTGACCTAAGTTTCTATCGTTAACGGTTCAATTTCTACGTTATAGTGGGTGGGGTTAACCGACTAAAAGGGACAAGTATACATATCTATTGAACCAAGCAAGATAGAATCGAATTTATTTTTGCAGATGGTAGGTTTTTATGTGTATATTAATCCACAAGCTGATCCAAGGCTCTATCTTTAATGGTTCAATTTCTACGTAATAGTGGGTGGGGTTAACCGACTAAAAGGGATAAGTATACATATCTATTGAACCAAGCAAGATAGAATCGAATTTATTTTTGCAGATGATAGGTTTTTATGTGTATATTAATCCACAAGCTGACCTAAGTTTCTATCGTTAACGGTTCAATTTCTACTTTATAGTGGGTGGGGTTAACCGACTAAAAGGGATAAGTATACATATCTATTGAACCAAGCAAGATAGAATCGAATTTATTTTTGCAGATGGTAGGTTTTTATGTGTATATTAATTCACAGGCTGATCCAAGGTTCTATCGCTAACGGTTCGATTTCTACGTCATACTGGGTGGGGTTAACCGACTAAAAGGGATAAGTGTCCATATCTATTGAACCAAGCAAGATAGAATCGAATTTATTTTTACAGATGGTAGGTTTTTATGTGTATATTAATCCACAAGCAGATCCAAGGTCCTATCGTTAACGGTTCAATTTCAGCCTCAAAGTGGGTGGGATTAACCGACTAAAAGGGATAAGTATCCATATCTATTGTGGGTGGGGTTAACCGACTAAAGGGGATAAGAGTCCATATCTATTGAACCAAGCAAAACAGAATCGATTTTGTTTTTGCAGATGATAGGCCTTTATGTGTATATTAATCCACAAGCTGATCCAAGGTTCTATCGTTAACGATTCAGTTTCTACGCCAAAGTGGGTGGGGTTAACCGACTAAAAGGGATAAGCGTCCATATCTATTGAACCAAGCAAGATATAATCGATTTTGTTTTTGAAGATGATAGGTTTTTATGTGTATATTAATCCACAAGCTGATTCAAGGTTCTATCGTTAACGGTTCAATTTCTGCGTCAAAGTGGATGGGGTTTACCGACTAAAAGAGATAAGTGTCCATATCTATTTTGGGTGGGGTTAACCGACTAAAAGGGATAAGTGTCCATATCTATTGAACCAAGCAAGATAGAATCGATTTTGTTTTTGCAGATGATAAGTTTTTATGCGTATATTAATCCACTAGCCGACCCAAGGCTCTATCTCTTCTACGTCATAGTGGGTGGGGTTAACCGACTAAAAGGGATAAGTATACATATCTATTGAACCAAGCAAGATAGAATCAAATATATTTTTGCAGATGGTAGGTTTTTATGTGTATATTAATCCATAAGCTGATCCAAGGCTCTATCTTTAATGATTCAATTTCCACGTAATAGTGGGTGGGGTTAACCGACTAAAAGGGATAAGTATACATATCTATTGAACCAAGCAAGATAGAATCGAATTTATTTTTGCAGATGATAGGTTTTTATGTGTGTATTAATCCACAAGCTGACCTAAGTTTCTATCGTTAACGGTTCAATTTCTACGTTATAGTGGGTGGGGTTAACCGACTAAAAGGGATAAGTATACATATCTATTGAACCAAGCAAGATAGAATCGAATTTATTTTTGCGGATGGTAGGTTTTTATGTGTATATTAATTCACAGGCTGATCCAAGGTTCTATCGCTAACGGTTCGATTTCTACGTCATACTGGGTGGGGTTAACCGACTAAAAGGGATAAGTGTCCATATCTATTGAACTAAGCAAGATAGAATCGAATTTATTTTTACAGATGGTAGGTTTTTATGTGTATATTAATCCACAGGCTGATCCAAAGTTCTATCGCTAACGGTTCGATTTCTACGTCATACTGGGTGGGAATAACCGAATAAAAGGGATAAGTGTCCATATATATTGAACCAAGCAAGACAGAATCGATTTTATTTTTGCGGATGGTAGGTTTTTATGTGTATATTAATTCACAGGCTGATCCAAGGTTCTATCGCTAACGGTTCGATTTCTACGTCATACTGGGTGGGGTTAACCGACTAAAAGGGATAAGTGTCCATATCTATTGAACTAAGCAAGATAGAATCGAATTTATTTTTACAGATGGTAGGTTTTTTATGTGTATATTAATCCACAGGCTGATCCAAAGTTCTATCGCTAACGGTTCGATTTCTACGTCATACTGGGTGGGAATAACCGAATAAAAGGGATAAGTGTCCATATATATTGAACCAAGCAAGACAGAATCGATTTTATTTTTGCAGATGATAGGTTTTTATGTGTATATTAATCCACAAGCTGACCTAAGTTTCTATCGTTAACGGTTCAATTTCTACGTTATAGTGGGTGGGGTTAACCGACTAAAAGGGATAAGTATACATATCTATTGAACCGAGCAAGATAGAATCAAATATATTTTTGCAGATGGTAGGTATTTATGTGTATATTAATCCACAAGCTGATCCAAGGCTCTATCTTTAACGGTTCAATTTCTACGCCAAAGTGCATGGGGTTAACCGACTAAAAGGGATAAGTGTCCATATCTATTGAATCAAGCAAGATAGAATCGATTTTGTTTTTGCAGATGATAGGGTTTTATGTGTATATTAATCCACGAGCTGATCCAAGGTTCTATCGTTAACGGTTCAATTTCTACGTCAAAGTGGATTGGGTTAACCGAATAAAAGGGATAAGTGACCATATCTATTGTGGGTGGGGTTAACCGACTAAAAGGGATAAGTGTCCATATCTATTGAACCAAGCAAAATAGAATCGATTTTATTTTTGCAGATGATAGGTTTTTATGTGTATATTAATCCACAAGCAGATCCAAGGTCCTATCGTTAACGGTTCAATTTCTGCGTCAAAGTGGGTGGGATTAACCGACTAAAAGGGATAAGTATCCATATCTATTGTGGGTGGGGTTAACCGACTAAAGGGGATAAGAGTCCATATCTATTGAACCAAGCAAAACAGAATCGATTTTATTTTTGCAGATGATAGGTCTTTATGTGTATATTAATTCAAAAGCTGATACAAGGTTCTGTCGTTAACGGTCCAATTTCTACGTCAAAGTGGATGGGATTAACCGACTAAAAGGGATAAGTGCCCATATCTATTGTGGGTGGGGCTAACCGACTAAAAGGGTTAAGTGTCCATAGCTATTGAACCAAGTAAGATAGAATCGAATTTATTTTTGCAGATGGTAGGTTTTTATGTGCGTATTAATCCACAAGCTGACCCAAGATTCTATCGCTAACGGTTCAATTTCTACGTCATACTGGGTGGGGTTAACCGACTAAAAGGGATAAGTGTCCATATCTATTGAACCAAGCAAGATAGATTCGATTTTGTTTTTGCGGATGATAGGTTTTTATGTGTATATTAATCCACAAGCTGATCCAAGGTTCTATCGTTAACGGTTCAATTTCTACGTCAAAGTGGATTGGGTTAACCGACTAAAAGGGATAAGTGACCATATCTATTGTGGGTGGGGTTAACCGACTAAAAGGGATATGTGTCCATATCTATTGAACCAAGCAAAATAGAATCGATTTTATTTTTGCAGATGGTAGGTTTTTATGTGTATATTAATCCACAAGCAGATCCAAGGTCCTATCGTTAACGGTTCAATTTCTGCGTCAAAGTGGGTGGGATTAACCGACTAAAAGGGATAAGTATCCATATCTATTGTGGGTGGGGTTAACCGACTAAAGGGGATAAGAGTCCATATCTATTGAACCAAGCAAAACAGAATCGATTTTATTTTTGCAGATGATAGGTCTTTATGTGTATATTAATTCAAAAGCTGATACAAGGTTCTATCGTTAACGGTTCAATTTCTACGTCAAAGTGGATGGGGTTAACCGTCTAAAAGGGATAAGTGTCCATATCTATTGTGGGTGGGGTTAACCGACTAAAAGGGATAAGTGTCCATATCTATTGAACCAAGCAAGATAGAATCGATTTTGTTTTTGCAGATGATAGGTTTTTATGTGTACATTAATCCACAAGCTGATCCAAGGTTCTATCGTTAACGATTCAATTTCTACGCCAAAGTGGGTGGGGTTAACCGACTAAAAGGGATAAGTGTCCATATCTATTGAACCAAGCAAGATAGAATCGATTTTGTTTTTGCAGATGGTAGGCTTTTATGTGTATATTAATCCACAAGCTGACCCAAGGTTCTATCGTTAACGGTTCAATTTCTACGTCAAAGTGGATGGGGTTAACCGTCTAAAAGGGATAAGTGTCCATATCTATTGTGGGTGGGGTTAACCGACTAAAAGGGATAAGTGTCCATATCTATTGAACCAAGCAAGATAGAATCGATTTTGTTTTTGCAGATGATAGGTTTTTATGTGTATATTAATCCACAAGCTGATCCAAGGTTCTATCGTTAACGATTCAGTTTCTACGCCAAAGTGGGTGGGGTTAACCGACTAAAAGGGATAAGTGTCCATATCTATTGAACCAAGCAAGATAGAATCGATTTTGTTTTTGCAGATGGTAGGTTTTTATGTGTATATTAATCCACAAGCTGACCCAAGGTTCTATCATTAACGGTTCAATTTCTACGTCAAAGTGGATGGGGTTAACCGTCTAAAAGGGATAAGTGTCCATATCTATTGTGGGTGGGGTTAACCGACTAAAAGGGATAAGTGTCCATATCTATTGAACCAAGCAAGATAGAATCGATTTTGTTTTTGCAGATGATAGGCTTTTATGTGTATATTAATCCACAAGCTGATCCAAGGTTCTATCGTTAACGATTCAGTTTCTACGCCAAAGTGGTTGGGGTTAACCGACTAAAAGGGATAAGAGTCCATATCTATTGAACCAAGCAAGATATAATCGATTTTGTTTTTGAGGATGATAGGTTTTTATGTGTATATTAATTCACATGCTGACCTAAGTTTCTATCGTTAACGGTTCAATTTCTACGTTATAGTGGGTGGGGTTAACCGACTAAAAGGGACAAGTATACATATCTATTGAACCAAGCAAGATAGAATCGAATTTATTTTTGCAGATGGTAGGTTTTTATGTGTGTATTAATCCACAAGCTGATCCAAGGTTCTATCGTTAACGATTCAGTTTCTACGCCAAAGTGGGTGGGGTTAACCGACTAAAAGGGATAAGTGTCCATATCTATTGAACCAAGCAAGATAGAATCGATTTTGTTTTTGCAGATGGTAGGTTTTTATGTGTATATTAATCCACAAGCTGACCCAAGGTTCTATCATTAACGGTTCAATTTCTACGTCAAAGTGGATGGGGTTAACCGTCTAAAAGGGATAAGTGTCCATATCTATTGTGGGTGGGGTTAACCGACTAAAAGGGATAAGTGTCCATATCTATTGAACCAAGCAAGATAGAATCGATTTTGTTTTTGCAGATGATAGGCTTTTATGTGTATATTAATCCACAAGCTGATCCAAGGTTCTATCGTTAACGATTCAGTTTCTACGCCAAAGTGGGTGGGGTTAACCGACTAAAAGGGATAAGCGTCCATATCTATTGAACCAAGCAAGATATAATCGATTTTGTTTTTGAGGATGATAGGTTTTTATGTGTATATTAATTCACATGCTGACCTAAGTTTCTATCGTTAACGGTTCAATTTCTACGTTATAGTGGGCGGGATTAACCGACTAAAAGGGATAAGTATCCATATCTATTGTGGGTGGGGTTAACCGACTAAAGGGGATAAGAGTCCATATCTATTGAACCAAGCAAAACAGAATCGATTTTATTTTTGCAGATGATAGGTCTTTATGTGTATATTAATTCAAAAGCTGATACAAGGTTCTGTCGTTAACGGTCCAATTTCTACGTCAAAGTGGATGGGATTAACCGACTAAAAGGGATAAGTGCCCATATCTATTGTGGGTGGGGCTAACCGACTAAAAGGGTTAAGTGTCCATAGCTATTGAACCAAGTAAGATAGAATCGAATTTATTTTTGCAGATGGTAGGTTTTTATGTGCGTATTAATCCACAAGCTGACCCAAGATTCTATCGCTAACGGTTCAATTTCTACGTCATACTGGGTGGGGTTAACCGACTAAAAGGGATAAGTGTCCATATCTATTGAACCAAGCAAGATAGATTCGATTTTGTTTTTGCGGATGATAGGTTTTTATGTGTATATTTATCCACAAGCTGATCCAAGGTTCTATCGTTAACGGTTCAATTTCTACGTCAAAGTGGATTGAGTTAACCGACTAAAAGGGATAAGTGACCATATCTATTGTGGGTGGGGTTAACCGACTAAAAGGGATATGTGTCCATATCTATTGAACCAAGCAAAATAGAATCGATTTTATTTTTGCAGATGGTAGGTGTTTATGTGTATATTAATCCACAAGCAGATCCAAGGTCCTATCGTTAACGGTTCAATTTCTGCGTCAAAGTGGGTGGGATTAACCGACTAAAAGGGATAAGTATCCATATCTATTGTGGGTGGGGTTAACCGACTAAAGGGGATAAGAGTCCATATCTATTGAACCAAGCAAAACAGAATCGATTTTATTTTTGCAGATGATAGGTCTTTATGTGTATATTAATTCAAAAGCTGATACAAGGTTCTATCGTTAACGGTTCAATTTCTACGTCAAAGTGGATGGGGTTAACCGTCTAAAAGGGATAAGTGTCCATATCTATTGTGGGTGGGGTTAACCGACTAAAAGGGATAAGTGTCCATATCTATTGAACCAAGCAAGATAGAATCGATTTTGTTTTTGCAGATGGTAGGCTTTTATGTGTATATTAATCCACAAGCTGACCCAAGGTTCTATCGTTAACGGTTCAATTTCTACGTCAAAGTGGATGGGGTTAACCGTCTAAAAGGGATAAGTGTCCATATCTATTGTGGGTGGGGTTAACCGACTAAAAGGGATAAGTGTCCATATCTATTGAACCAAGCAAGATAGAATCGATTTTTTTTTTTGCAGATGATAGGTTTTTACGTGTATATTAATCCACAAGCTGATCCAAGGTTCTATCGTTAACGGTTCAATTTCTACGTCAAAGTGGGTCGGGTTAACCGACTAAAAGGGATAAGTGTCCATATCTATTGAACCAAGCAAGATAGAATCGATTTTATTTTTGCAGATGGTAGGTTTTTATGTGTATATTAATTCACATGCTGACCTAAGTTTCTATCGTTAACGGTTCAATTTCTACGTTATAGTGGGTGGGGTTAACCGACTAAAAGGGACAAGTATACATATCTATTGAACCAAGCAAGATAGAATCGAATTTATTTTTGCAGATGGTAGGTTTTTATGTGTATATTAATCCACAAGCTGATCCAAGGCTCTATCTTTAATGGTTCAATTTCTACGTAATAGTGGGTGGGGTTAACCGACTAAAAGGGATAAGTATACATATCTATTGAACCAAGCAAGATAGAATCGAATTTATTTTTGCAGATGATAGGTTTTTATGTGTATATTAATCCACAAGCTGACCTAAGTTTCTATCGTTAACGGTTCAATTTCTACTTTATAGTGGGTGGGGTTAACCGACTAAAAGGGATAAGTATACATATCTATTGAACCAAGCAAGATAGAATCGAATTTATTTTTGCAGATGGTAGGTTTTTATGTGTATATTAATTCACAGGCTGATCCAAGGTTCTATCGCTAACGGTTCGATTTCTACGTCATACTGGGTGGGGTTAACCGACTAAAAGGGATAAGTGTCCATATCTATTGAACCAAGCAAGATAGAATCGAATTTATTTTTACAGATGGTAGGTTTTTATGTGTATATTAATCCACAAGCAGATCCAAGGTCCTATCGTTAACGGTTCAATTTCAGCCTCAAAGTGGGTGGGATTAACCGACTAAAAGGGATAAGTATCCATATCTATTGTGGGTGGGGTTAACCGACTAAAGGGGATAAGAGTCCATATCTATTGAACCAAGCAAAACAGAATCGATTTTGTTTTTGCAGATGATAGGCCTTTATGTGTATATTAATCCACAAGCTGATCCAAGGTTCTATCGTTAACGATTCAGTTTCTACGCCAAAGTGGGTGGGGTTAACCGACTAAAAGGGATAAGCGTCCATATCTATTGAACCAAGCAAGATATAATCGATTTTGTTTTTGAAGATGATAGGTTTTTATGTGTATATTAATCCACAAGCTGATTCAAGGTTCTATCGTTAACGGTTCAATTTCTGCGTCAAAGTGGATGGGGTTTACCGACTAAAAGAGATAAGTGTCCATATCTATTTTGGGTGGGGTTAACCGACTAAACGGGATAAGTGTCCATATCTATTGAACCAAGCAAGATAGAATCGATTTTGTTTTTGCAGATGATAAGTTTTTATGCGTATATTAATCCACTAGCCGACCCAAGGCTCTATCTCTTCTACGTCATAGTGGGTGGGGTTAACCGACTAAAAGGGATAAGTATACATATCTATTGAACCAAGCAAGATAGAATCAAATATATTTTTGCAGATGGTAGGTTTTTATGTGTATATTAATCCATAAGCTGATCCAAGGCTCTATCTTTAATGATTCAATTTCCACGTAATAGTGGGTGGGGTTAACCGACTAAAAGGGATAAGTATACATATCTATTGAACCAAGCAAGATAGAATCGAATTTATTTTTGCAGATGATAGGTTTTTATGTGTGTATTAATCCACAAGCTGACCTAAGTTTCTATCGTTAACGGTTCAATTTCTACGTTATAGTGGGTGGGGTTAACCGACTAAAAGGGATAAGTATACATATCTATTGAACCAAGCAAGATAGAATCGAATTTATTTTTGCGGATGGTAGGTTTTTATGTGTATATTAATTCACAGGCTGATCCAAGGTTCTATCGCTAACGGTTCGATTTCTACGTCATACTGGGTGGGGTTAACCGACTAAAAGGGATAAGTGTCCATATCTATTGAACTAAGCAAGATAGAATCGAATTTATTTTTACAGATGGTAGGTTTTTATGTGTATATTAATCCACAGGCTGATCCAAAGTTCTATCGCTAACGGTTCGATTTCTACGTCATACTGGGTGGGAATAACCGAATAAAAGGGATAAGTGTCCATATATATTGAACCAAGCAAGACAGAATCGATTTTATTTTTGCAGATGATAGGTTTTTATGTGTATATTAATCCACAAGCTGACCTAAGTTTCTATCGTTAACGGTTCAATTTCTACGTTATAGTGGGTGGGGTTAACCGACTAAAAGGGATAAGTATACATATCTATTGAACCGAGCAAGATAGAATCAAATATATTTTTGCAGATGGTAGGTATTTATGTGTATATTAATCCACAAGCTGATCCAAGGCTCTATCTTTAACGGTTCAATTTCTACGCCAAAGTGCATGGGGTTAACCGACTAAAAGGGATAAGTGTCCATATCTATTGAATCAAGCAAGATAGAATCGATTTTGTTTTTGCAGATGATAGGGTTTTATGTGTATATTAATCCACGAGCTGATCCAAGGTTCTATCGTTAGCGGTTCAATTTCTACGTCAAAGTGGATTGGGTTAACCGAATAAAAGGGATAAGTGACCATATCTATTGTGGGTGGGGTTAACCGACTAAAAGGGATAAGTGTCCATATCTATTGAACCAAGCAAAATAGAATCGATTTTATTTTTGCAGATGATAGGTTTTTATGTGTATATTAATCCACAAGCAGATCCAAGGTCCTATCGTTAACGGTTCAATTTCTGCGTCAAAGTGGGTGGGATTAACCGACTAAAAGGGATAAGTATCCATATCTATTGTGGGTGGGGTTAACCGACTAAAGGGGATAAGAGTCCATATCTATTGAACCAAGCAAAACAGAATCGATTTTATTTTTGCAGATGATAGGTCTTTATGTGTATATTAATTCAAAAGCTGATACAAGGTTCTGTCGTTAACGGTCCAATTTCTACGTCAAAGTGGATGGGATTAACCGACTAAAAGGGATAAGTGCCCATATCTATTGTGGGTGGGGCTAACCGACTAAAAGGGTTAAGTGTCCATAGCTATTGAACCAAGTAAGATAGAATCGAATTTATTTTTGCAGATGGTAGGTTTTTATGTGCGTATTAATCCACAAGCTGACCCAAGATTCTATCGCTAACGGTTCAATTTCTACGTCATACTGGGTGGGGTTAACCGACTAAAAGGGATAAGTGTCCATATCTATTGAACCAAGCAAGATAGATTCGATTTTGTTTTTGCGGATGATAGGTTTTTATGTGTATATTAATCCACAAGCTGATCCAAGGTTCTATCGTTAACGGTTCAATTTCTACGTCAAAGTGGATTGGGTTAACCGACTAAAAGGGATAAGTGACCATATCTATTGTGGGTGGGGTTAACCGACTAAAAGGGATATGTGTCCATATCTATTGAACCAAGCAAAATAGAATCGATTTTATTTTTGCAGATGGTAGGTTTTTATGTGTATATTAATCCACAAGCAGATCCAAGGTCCTATCGTTAACGGTTCAATTTCTGCGTCAAAGTGGGTGGGATTAACCGACTAAAAGGGATAAGTATCCATATCTATTGTGGGTGGGGTTAACCGACTAAAGGGGATAAGAGTCCATATCTATTGAACCAAGCAAAACAGAATCGATTTTATTTTTGCAGATGATAGGTCTTTATGTGTATATTAATTCAAAAGCTGATACAAGGTTCTATCGTTAACGGTTCAATTTCTACGTCAAAGTGGATGGGGTTAACCGTCTAAAAGGGATAAGTGTCCATATCTATTGTGGGTGGGGTTAACCGACTAAAAGGGATAAGTGTCCATATCTATTGAACCAAGCAAGATAGAATCGATTTTGTTTTTGCAGATGATAGGTTTTTATGTGTACATTAATCCACAAGCTGATCCAAGGTTCTATCGTTAACGATTCAATTTCTACGCCAAAGTGGGTGGGGTTAACCGACTAAAAGGGATAAGTGTCCATATCTATTGAACCAAGCAAGATAGAATCGATTTTGTTTTTGCAGATGGTAGGCTTTTATGTGTATATTAGTCCACAAGCTGACCCAAGGTTCTATCGTTAACGGTTCAATTTCTACGTCAAAGTGGATGGGGTTAACCGTCTAAAAGGGATAAGTGTCCATATCTATTGTGGGTGGGGTTAACCGACTAAAAGGGATAAGTGTCCATATCTATTGAACCAAGCAAGATAGAATCGATTTTGTTTTTGCAGATGATAGGTTTTTATGTGTATATTAATCCACAAGCTGATCCAAGGTTCTATCGTTAACGATTCAGTTTCTACGCCAAAGTGGGTGGGGTTAACCGACTAAAAGGGATAAGTGTCCATATCTATTGAACCAAGCAAGATAGAATCGATTTTGTTTTTGCAGATGGTAGGTTTTTATGTGTATATTAATCCACAAGCTGACCCAAGGTTCTATCATTAACGGTTCAATTTCTACGTCAAAGTGGATGGGGTTAACCGTCTAAAAGGGATAAGTGTCCATATCTATTGTGGGTGGGGTTAACCGACTAAAAGGGATAAGTGTCCATATCTATTGAACCAAGCAAGATAGAATCGATTTTGTTTTTGCAGATGATAGGCTTTTATGTGTATATTAATCCACAAGCTGATCCAAGGTTCTATCGTTAACGATTCAGTTTCTACGCCAAAGTGGTTGGGGTTAACCGACTAAAAGGGATAAGAGTCCATATCTATTGAACCAAGCAAGATATAATCGATTTTGTTTTTGAGGATGATAGGTTTTTATGTGTATATTAATTCACATGCTGACCTAAGTTTCTATCGTTAACGGTTCAATTTCTACGTTATAGTGGGTGGGGTTAACCGACTAAAAGGGACAAGTATACATATCTATTGAACCAAGCAAGATAGAATCGAATTTATTTTTGCAGATGGTAGGTTTTTATGTGTGTATTAATCCACAAGCTGATCCAAGGTTCTATCGTTAACGATTCAGTTTCTACGCCAAAGTGGGTGGGGTTAACCGACTAAAAGGGATAAGTGTCCATATCTATTGAACCAAGCAAGATAGAATCGATTTTGTTTTTGCAGATGGTAGGTTTTTATGTGTATATTAATCCACAAGCTGACCCAAGGTTCTATCATTAACGGTTCAATTTCTACGTCAAAGTGGATGGGGTTAACCGTCTAAAAGGGATAAGTGTCCATATCTATTGTGGGTGGGGTTAACCGACTAAAAGGGATAAGTGTCCATATCTATTGAACCAAGCAAGATAGAATCGATTTTGTTTTTGCAGATGATAGGCTTTTATGTGTATATTAATCCACAAGCTGATCCAAGGTTCTATCGTTAACGATTCAGTTTCTACGCCAAAGTGGGTGGGGTTAACCGACTAAAAGGGATAAGCGTCCATATCTATTGAACCAAGCAAGATATAATCGATTTTGTTTTTGAGGATGATAGGTTTTTATGTGTATATTAATTCACATGCTGACCTAAGTTTCTATCGTTAACGGTTCAATTTCTACGTTATAGTGGGCGGGATTAACCGACTAAAAGGGATAAGTATCCATATCTATTGTGGGTGGGGTTAACCGACTAAAGGGGATAAGAGTCCATATCTATTGAACCAAGCAAAACAGAATCGATTTTATTTTTGCAGATGATAGGTCTTTATGTGTATATTAATTCAAAAGCTGATACAAGGTTCTGTCGTTAACGGTCCAATTTCTACGTCAAAGTGGATGGGATTAACCGACTAAAAGGGATAAGTGCCCATATCTATTGTGGGTGGGGCTAACCGACTAAAAGGGTTAAGTGTCCATAGCTATTGAACCAAGTAAGATAGAATCGAATTTATTTTTGCAGATGGTAGGTTTTTATGTGCGTATTAATCCACAAGCTGACCCAAGATTCTATCGCTAACGGTTCAATTTCTACGTCATACTGGGTGGGGTTAACCGACTAAAAGGGATAAGTGTCCATATCTATTGAACCAAGCAAGATAGATTCGATTTTGTTTTTGCGGATGATAGGTTTTTATGTGTATATTTATCCACAAGCTGATCCAAGGTTCTATCGTTAACGGTTCAATTTCTACGTCAAAGTGGATTGAGTTAACCGACTAAAAGGGATAAGTGACCATATCTATTGTGGGTGGGGTTAACCGACTAAAAGGGATATGTGTCCATATCTATTGAACCAAGCAAAATAGAATCGATTTTATTTTTGCAGATGGTAGGTGTTTATGTGTATATTAATCCACAAGCAGATCCAAGGTCCTATCGTTAACGGTTCAATTTCTGCGTCAAAGTGGGTGGGATTAACCGACTAAAAGGGATAAGTATCCATATCTATTGTGGGTGGGGTTAACCGACTAAAGGGGATAAGAGTCCATATCTATTGAACCAAGCAAAACAGAATCGATTTTATTTTTGCAGATGATAGGTCTTTATGTGTATATTAATTCAAAAGCTGATACAAGGTTCTATCGTTAACGGTTCAATTTCTACGTCAAAGTGGATGGGGTTAACCGTCTAAAAGGGATAAGTGTCCATATCTATTGTGGGTGGGGTTAACCGACTAAAAGGGATAAGTGTCCATATCTATTGAACCAAGCAAGATAGAATCGATTTTGTTTTTGCAGATGGTAGGCTTTTATGTGTATATTAATCCACAAGCTGACCCAAGGTTCTATCGTTAACGGTTCAATTTCTACGTCAAAGTGGATGGGGTTAACCGTCTAAAAGGGATAAGTGTCCATATCTATTGTGGGTGGGGTTAACCGACTAAAAGGGATAAGTGTCCATATCTATTGAACCAAGCAAGATAGAATCGATTTTTTTTTTGCAGATGATAGGTTTTTACGTGTATATTAATCCACAAGCTGATCCAAGGTTCTATCGTTAACGGTTCAATTTCTACGTCAAAGTGGGTCGGGTTAACCGACTAAAAGGGATAAGTGTCCATATCTATTGAACCAAGCAAGATAGAATCGATTTTATTTTTGCAGATGGTAGGTTTTTATGTGTATATTAATTCACATGCTGACCTAAGTTTCTATCGTTAACGGTTCAATTTCTACGTTATAGTGGGTGGGGTTAACCGACTAAAAGGGACAAGTATACATATCTATTGAACCAAGCAAGATAGAATCGAATTTATTTTTGCAGATGGTAGGTTTTTATGTGTATATTAATCCACAAGCTGATCCAAGGCTCTATCTTTAATGGTTCAATTTCTACGTAATAGTGGGTGGGGTTAACCGACTAAAAGGGATAAGTATACATATCTATTGAACCAAGCAAGATAGAATCGAATTTATTTTTGCAGATGATAGGTTTTTATGTGTATATTAATCCACAAGCTGACCTAAGTTTCTATCGTTAACGGTTCAATTTCTACTTTATAGTGGGTGGGGTTAACCGACTAAAAGGGATAAGTATACATATCTATTGAACCAAGCAAGATAGAATCGAATTTATTTTTGCAGATGGTAGGTTTTTATGTGTATATTAATTCACAGGCTGATCCAAGGTTCTATCGCTAACGGTTCGATTTCTACGTCATACTGGGTGGGGTTAACCGACTAAAAGGGATAAGTGTCCATATCTATTGAACCAAGCAAGATAGAATCGAATTTATTTTTACAGATGGTAGGTTTTTATGTGTATATTAATCCACAAGCAGATCCAAGGTCCTATCGTTAACGGTTCAATTTCAGCCTCAAAGTGGGTGGGATTAACCGACTAAAAGGGATAAGTATCCATATCTATTGTGGGTGGGGTTAACCGACTAAAGGGGATAAGAGTCCATATCTATTGAACCAAGCAAAACAGAATCGATTTTATTTTTGCAGATGATAGGTCTTTATGTGTATATTAATTCAAAAGCTAATACAAGGTTCTGTCGTTAACGGTCCAATTTCTACGTCAAAGTGGATGGGATTAACCGACTAAAAGGGATAAGTGCCCATATCTATTGTGGGTGGGGCTAACCGACTAAAAGGGTTAAGTGTCCATACCTATTGAACCAAGTAAGATAGAATCGAATTTATTTTTGCAGATGGTAGGTTTTTATGTGTATATTAATCCACAAGCTGACCCAAGATTCTATCGCTAACGGTTCAATTTCTACGTCATACTGGGTGGGGTTAACTGACTAAAAGGGATAAGTGTCCATATCTATTAAACCAAGCAAGGTAGAATCGAATTTATTTTTGCAGATGGTAGGTTTTTATGTGTATATTAATCCACAAGCTGACCCAAGATTCTATCGTTAACGGTTCAATTTCTACGTCAAAGTGGATGGGGTTAACCGTCTAAAAGGGATAAGTGTCCATATCTATTGTGGGTGGGGTTAACCGACTAAAAGGGATAAGTGTCCATATCTATTGAACCAAGCAAGATAGAATCGATTTTGTTTTTGCAGATGATAGGTTTTTATGTGTACATTAATCCACAAGCTGATCCAAGGTTCTATCGTTAACGATTCAATTTCTACGACAAAGTGGGTGGGGTTAACCGACTAAAAGGGATAAGTGTCCATATCTATTGAACCAAGCAAGATAGAATCGATTTTGTTTTTGCAGATGGTAGGCTTTTATGTGTATATTAATCCACAAGCTGACCCAAGGTTCTATCGTTAACGGTTCAATTTCTACGTCAAAGTGGATGGGGTTAACCGTCTAAAAGGGATAAGTGTCCATATCTATTGTGGGTGGGGTTAACCGACTAAAAGGGATAAGTGTCCATATCTATTGAACCAAGCAAGATAGAATCGATTTTGTTTTTGCAGATGGTAGGTTTTTATGTGTATATTAATCCACAAGCTGACCCAATGTTCTATCATTAACGGTTCAATTTCTACGTCAAAGTGGATGGGGTTAACCGTCTAAAAGGGATAAGTGTCCATATATATTGAACCAAGCAAGACAGAATCGATTTTATTTATGCAGATGATAGGTTTTTATGTGTATATTAATCCACAAGCTGACCTAAGTTTCTATCGTTAACGGTTCAATTTCTACGTTATAGTGGGTGGGGTTAACCGACTAAAAGGGATAAGTATACATATCTATTGAACCGAGCAAGATAGAATCAAATATATTTTTGCAGATGGTAGGTATTTATGTGTATATTAATCCACAAGCTGATCCAAGGCTCTATCTTTAACGGTTCAATTTCTACGCCAAAGTGCATGGGGTTAACCGACTAAAAGGGATAAGTGTCCATATCTATTGAATCAAGCAAGATAGAATCGATTTTGTTTTTGCAGATGATAGGGTTTTATGTGTATATTAATCCACGAGCTGATCCAAGGTTCTATCGTTAACGGTTCAATTTCTACGTCAAAGTGGATTGGGTTAACCGAATAAAAGGGATAAATGACCATATCTATTGTGGGTGGGGTTAACCGACTAAAAGGGATAAGTGTCCATATCTATTGAACCAAGCAAAATAGAATCGATTTTATTTTTGCAGATGGTAGGTTTTTATGTGTATATTAATCCACAAGCAGATCCAAGGTCCTATCGTTAACGGTTCAATTTCTGCGTCAAAGTGGGTGGGATTAACCGACTAAAAGGGATAAGTATCCATATCTATTGTGGGTGGGGTTAACCGACTAAAGGGGATAAGAGTCCATATCTATTGAACCAAGCAAAACAGAGTCGATTTTATTTTTGCAGATGATAGGTCTTTATGTGTATATTAATTCAAAAGCTGATACAAGGTTCTGTCGTTAACGGTCCAATTTCTACGTCAAAGTGGATGGGATTAACCGACTAAAAGGGATAAGTGCCCATATCTATTGTGGGTGGGGCTAACCGACTAAAAGGGTTAAGTGTCCATAGCTATTGAACCAAGTAAGATAGAATCGAATTTATTTTTGCAGATGGTAGGTTTTTATGTGCGTATTAATCCACATGCTGACCCAAGATTCTATCGCTAACGGTTCAATTTCTACGTCATACTGGGTGGGGTTAACCGACTAAAAGGGATAAGTGTCCATATCTATTGAACCAAGCAAGATAGATTCGATTTTGTTTTTGCGGATGATAGGTTTTTATGTGTATATTAATCCACAAGCTGATCCAAGGTTCTATCGTTAACGGTTCAATTTCTACGTCAAAGTGGATTGGGTTAACCGACTAAAAGGGATAAGTGACCATATCTATTGTGGGTGGGGTTAACCGACTAAAAGGGATATGTGTCCATATCTATTGAACCAAGCAAAATAGAATCGATTTTATTTTTGCAGATGGTAGGTTTTTATGTGTATATTAATCCACAAGCAGATCCAAGGTCCTATCGTTAACGGTTCAATTTCTGCGTCAAAGTGGGTGGGATTAACCGACTAAAAGGGATAAGTATCCATATCTATTGTGGGTGGGGTTAACCGACTAAAGGGGATAAGAGTCCATATCTATTGAACCAAGCAAAACAGAATCGATTTTATTTTTGCAGATGATAGGTCTTTATGTGTATATTAATTCAAAAGCTGATACAAGGTTCTATCGTTAACGGTTCAATTTCTACGTCAAAGTGGATGGGGTTAACCGTCTAAAAGGGATAAGTGTCCATATCTATTGTGGGTGGGGTTAACCGACTAAAAGGGATAAGTGTCCATATCTATTGAACCAAGCAAGATAGAATCGATTTTGTTTTTGCAGATGATAGGTTTTTATGTGTACATTAATCCACAAGCTGATCCAAGGTTCTATCGTTAACGATTCAATTTCTACGCCAAAGTGGGTGGGGTTAACCGACTAAAAGGGATAAGTGTCCATATCTATTGAACCAAGCAAGATAGAATCGATTTTGTTTTTGCAGATGGTAGGCTTTTATGTGTATATTAATCCACAAGCTGACCCAAGGTTCTATCGTTAACGGTTCAATTTCTACGTCAAAGTGGATGGGGTTAACCGTCTAAAAGGGATAAGTGTCCATATCTATTGTGGGTGGGGTTAACCGACTAAAAGGGATAAGTGTCCATATCTATTGAACCAAGCAAGAGAGAATCGATTTTGTTTTTGCAGATGATAGGTTTTTATGTGTATATTAATCCACAAGCTGATCCAAGGTTCTATCGTTAACGATTCAGTTTCTACGCCAAAGTGGGTGGGGTTAACCGACTAAAAGGGATAAGTGTCCATATCTATTGAACCAAGCAAGATAGAATCGATTTTGTTTTTGCAGATGGTAGGTTTTTATGTGTATATTAATCCACAAGCTGACCCAAGGTTCTATCATTAACGGTTCAATTTCTACGTCAAAGTGGATGGGGTTAACCGTCTAAAAGGGATAAGTGTCCATATCTATTGTGGGTGGGGTTAACCGACTAAAAGG
>NW_027137310.1:0-51361 GCF_040869045.1 Eurosta solidaginis | reverse complement strand
AGATGATAGGCTTTTATTTGTGTATTAATCCACAAGCTGATCCGAGGCTCTATCTTTAATAGTTCAATTTCTACGTCAAAGTGGGTGGGGTTAACCGACTAAAAGGGATAAGTGTCCATATCTATTGTGGGTGGGGTTAACCGACTAAAAGGGATAAATGTCCATATATATTGAACCAAGCAAGATAGAATCGATTTTGTTTTTGCAGATGATAGGTTTTTATGTGTATATTAATCCACAAGCTGATCCAAGGCTCTATCTTTAATGGTTCAATTTCTAAGTCATAGGGGGTTGGGTTAACCGACTAAAAGGGATAAGTATCCATATCTATTGAACCAAGCAAGATTGAATCGATTATGTTTTTGAAGATGATAGGTTTTTATGTGTATATTAATCCACAAGCTAATACAAGGTTCTATCGTTAACGGTTCAATTTCTACGTCAAAGTGGATGGGGTTAACCGACTAAAAGGGATAAGTGTCCATATCTATTGTGGGTGGGGTTAACCGACTAAAAGGGATAAATGTCCATATCTATTGAACCAAGCAAGGTAGAATCGATTTTGTTTTTGAAGATGATAGGTTTTTATGTGTATATTAATCCGCAATCTGATCCAAGGTTCTATCGTTAACGGTTCAATTTCTACGTCAAAGTGGATGGGGTTAACCGACTAAAAGGGATAAGTGTCCATATCTATTGAACCAAGCAAGATAGAATCGATTTTGTTTTTGCAGATGATATATTTTTATGTGTATATTAATCCACAAGTTGATCCAAGGCTCTATATTTAATGGTTCAATTTCTACGTCATTGTGGGTTGGGTTAACCGACTAAAAGGGATAAGTATACATATCTATTGAACCAAGCAAGATAAAATCGATTTTATTTTTGCAGATGGTAGTTTTTTATGTGAATATTAATCCACAAGCTGATCCAAGGTTCTATCGCTAACGGTTCAATTTCTCCGTCATACTGGGTGGGGTTAACCGACTAAAAGGGATAAGTGTCCATATCTATTGAACAAAGCAAGATATAATCGATTTTATTTTTGCAGATGGTAGTTTTTTATGTGAATATTAATCCACAAGCTGATCCAAGGTTCTATCGCTAACGGTTCAATTTCTACGTCAAAGTGGGTGGGGTTAACCGACTAAAAGGGATAAGTATCGATTTTGTTTTTGCATATGATAGGTTTTTGTGTTTTTTTATTAATCCACAAGCTAATCCAAGGTTCTATCGTTAACGGTTCAATTTCTTCGTTATAGTGGGTGGGGATAAGCGACTAAAAGGGATAAGTGTCCATATCTATTGAACCAAGCAAGATAGAATCGATTTTATTTTTGCAGATGGTAGGTTTTTATGTGTGTATTAATCCACAGGCTGATCCAAGGTTCTATCGCTAACGGTTTTTATGTGTATATTAATCCACAAGCTGATACAAGGTTCTATCGCTAACGGTTCAATTTCTACGTCATACTGGGTGGGGTTAACCGACTAAAAGGAATAAGTATCCGTATCTATTGAACCAAGCAAGATAGAATCGATTTGTTTTTGCAGATGATAGGTTTTTATGTGTATATTAATCCACAAGCTGATACAAGGCTCCCTCTTTAATGGTTCAATTTCTACGTCATAGTGGGTGGGGTTAACCGACTAAAAGGGATAAGTGTCCACATCTATTGTGGGTGGGGTTAACCGACTAAAAGGGATAAGTATCCGTATCTATTGAACCAAGCAAGATAGAATCAATTTTGTTTTTGCAGATGATAGGTCTTTATGTGTATAATAATCCACAAGCTGATACAAGGCTCCATCTTTAATGGTTCAATTTCTACGTCATAGTGGGTGGGGTTAACCGACTAAAAGGGATAAGTATACATATCTATTGAACCAAGCAAGATAGAATCGATTTTGTTTTTGCAGATGATATATTTTTATGTGTATATTAATCCACAAGCTGATCCAAGGCTCTATATTTAATGGTTCAATTTCTACGTCATTGTGGGTTGGGTTAACCGACTAAAAGGGATAAGTATTCATATCTATTGAACCAAGCAAGATAAAATCGATTTTATTTTTGCAGATGGTAGTTTTTTATGTGAATATTAATCCACAAGCTGATCCAAGGTTCTATCGCTAACGGTTCAATTTCTACGTCATACTGGGTGGGGTTAACCGACTAAAAGGAATAAGTATCCGTATCTATTGAACCAAGCAAGATAGAATCGATTTGTTTTTGCAGATGATAGGTTTTTATGTGTATATTAATCCACAAGCTGATACAAGGCTCCCTCTTTAATGGTTCAATTTCTACGTCATAGTGGGTGGGGTTAACCGACTAAAAGGGATAAGTGTCCACATCTATTGTGGGTGGGGTTAACCGACTAAAAGGGATAAGTATCCGTATCTATTGAACCAAGCAAGATAGAATCAATTTTGTTTTTGCAGATGATAGGTCTTTATGTGTATAATAATCCACAAGCTGATACAAGGCTCCATCTTTAATGGTTCAATTTCTACGTCATAGTGGGTGGGGTTAACCGACTAAAAGGGATAAGTGTCCATATCTATTGAACCAAGCAAGATAGAATCGATTTTGTTTTTGCAGATGATAGGTTTTTATGTGTATATTAATCCAAAAGCTGATCCAAGGCTCTATCTTTAATAGTTCAATTTCTACGTCAAAGCAAGATAGAATCGATTTTGTTTTTGCATATGATAGGTTTTAATGTGTACATTAATCCACAAGCTGATCCAAGGTTCCATTGTTAACGGTTCAATTTCTACGTTATAGTGGGTGGGGTTAACCGACTAAAAGGGATAAGTGTCCACATCTATTGAACCAAGCAAGATAGAATCGATTTTATTTTTGCAGATGGTAGGTTTTTATGTGTATATTAATCCACAAGCGGACACAAGGTTCTATCTTTAACGGTTCAATTTCTACGTCAAAGTGGATGGGGTTATCCGACTAAAAGGGATAAGTGTCCATATCTATTGTGGGTGGGGTTAAACGACTAAAAGGGATAAGTGTCCATATCTATTGAACCAAGCAAGATAGAATCGATTTTGTTTTTGCATATAATAGGTTTTTATGTGTATATTAATCCACAAGTTGATCCAAGGTTCTATCGTTAACAGTTCAATTTCTACGTCAAAGTGGGTGGGGTTAACCGACTAAAAGGGATAAGTATCCATATCTATTGAACCAAGAAAGATAGAATCGATTTTGTTTTTGAAGATGATAGGTTTTTATGTGTATATTAATCCACAAGCTGATTCAAGGCTCTATCTTTAATGGTTCAATTTCTACGTCATAGTGGGTGGGGTTACCCGGTCTTCTTCTTATGCTCCTCTGTTGATGTTGCTGTGGCACCAATTCATTACTCATTTCAGTGAATACCACATGAAATGCAATAATGTGCACTGTTTCTTAATTTCAAACAAATTGGCAACAATAATTAAACTTTACAATTTTTTAAACAAAATAAGAAATGCGTAACGAAATTTCAATTGACAAAACAGCTGACTTCGAAAATTCGAAATTCCTATTCCCCAATTATTATTCTCCCTAGGAGAAAAGAATTGGAGGAAGTTTTCCGCGGGAATAAAAAATCCGCGAAAACAAAATTCCGCGAGAATATTTAGAATTGGTCTGAATATATATATGATCTATATTACTGATTTTTTCAGGCATAACATATGCTCTATTTGTGAAAAATTGAAGCTTTTAGCGGTTAACATGAAGAAGAAATTTTGTTAAACCTCCTGTCTGAACAATAGGTTGTATGAGATATATATCATATATATGACTGATCTAACACATTGAAAAAAAAAACAATGTATGCATTATATGTAAACATCCTGTGAAGCTTCAGTCTTCTAGCAGGTAAAAAGAGAAATAAATGACAAAAAAAGATGATAAAGAAATTTTGAGGACTACCTTTATATAAATGGATCCAAAAATAGAATAAATTTTCCATTAATACAGACGTAATCTTGTTTAATTTTGACTAAAAAACTTTACCAATGGCTCTTGTAAAAGAATTTTGGGATATAAAACTATAAAGGTGGAGCGCAATCTTTCAATTTAAGGCAAACCATGTACTTGGGATTAACTAATTGATTATTTAAAATTTAAGCACGTGCTCCCAAGTCTCTAGTTCACCGGGAAGTTACTTAAAAATCGATTGCAAGATTCCCCTCGTTTTTCAAGGATTTGCAGTTATCTTGACTATCTAAAAGTTGTATTGTCACTAGGCCTCTAACTAAGTGCCAAGTTTCAAGTCTCTAGGTAACCGGAAGTTAGTTAAAAATGGATTGAAAAATTCCCAAATCAAAAGAAATTTTTAGATCAAATATTGCATTGCCACCGGGTTCTGACTCAACAGTGGGAAATTAATTTCAATTGCAAAGTGTGCCAACACCCTTAGCCAAAGCAAATGTCAAATTCTTCTTCTTATGATTTGCTTGGAACAAAATTGGGGAGTTGGCTACTTTTCAATATCAGATGGCGCCAGTGTCGCTCATTCTACCATTCTCCATAAGAATACGTGCAATCTACTCATAATGCATAAGCTTGTGTTAAACTCATCTATATGAAAACGTGCATGTGTCGGAGCTATTAAACTGACTAAGCATAGGTTGTTTTGGTTTATTTGTAGTATAGTTCAATGGCGTACTATGGGATAGTTTGCAATATTTTGTCATAAATGCATATATTTCGGCAATTCACAGTATATGGGTATTTGGCTGCGCAACAAGTGAGATTTTTATTTTCTATCGATTATGGATACTTTGGATAGATTTTAACTTTTCACCTTAACTCCAAAGTTTCAACCGGTCAAGAAAGAACAGAACAGTGATCTTATATATTGTAACGAATTTTAATTATACACCTTCTGCTAACGTTCGAATCGCTGAACTGTCGAATAAATAACTCCAATATTCAGTATTGCAAAATGGTCTTTATTTAGTTACTTTGGGAGTGGTACAATTATACTTACAACAGCGTGTTTAAATCAAACTGCTTGCGCTTCCTCTATACTCTCTTTTGCCTCGCCCGCATAATTCTAATAAGGTCTAGACGTTTTGCCTTCTAGAACAGTTGTATCTCCTGCTTGGTAATTGAGCTATATGCGCGTGTATGTGTGAGTAACAACTTGGGCTGATGAGACATGTGTGTGTGTGAGATTCTCGATCAGACAAATCTCTCGATGCAACCGCTGCTAGCCTCTCCAAATGAACCACCCTTCTATTTCGTGGTTTCCCTACTGATTTTATGCGGTAGGTGACATCACCGATCCGTTCACAACTTTGTACGGGCCATCCCAGATACATTGACATTTTTTTGGAACACATGTCCGCCGGTGAGTGTTGTATTACAGTATCAAATCTTTCTCCAAGAAACCTCCCGAAGGGTCGTTTTTGTCGTACCTGTGTTTAATTTTACTTCTCATTATCCTAGTACGTTGCATCATACTCTGTTGTTTGGCCACTGGACTACTTCGAAGAGCTTGAGCTAGACGGATTGCTTTGCATAATCAGTATCGTTCTGACGTTTCACAACAGTAGTGCGCCCTGGTTTGAAACCACCTGTTTACGCGGCGTAGGCTGCCATCCGTCCCATCTCCCTCTTGTACATACGTATATCCATGAATTTATATATATTCCGTATCTTGTACTGTATTTTATTATATGGAATTGTATTATATTGAATTAACCACAAAATTAATGAATTTTATTTACCCTTAAATTCCCTATTGGGTTCCTCATGGACGTGTGGCAGTCTCCACCGCGAAAATCCACCAAGTTCAATTCGCCGCAAGTACAGGATGGCGATATGGCATGATCGCCAACCTGTCAAAAAACCACCACCTTTTGGTTATTGAAGAAAAATTATTGTTATTGTCATTTTTTCCCAATGCAGAACAGTTTTTTTAACTACATTTTTCTTTTCGCGAAAATTTTATATATAAAAATAAAATATATCCAGTTTGCCAAAGTTAGTTTTGGAAATCAAAAATCTTATTAAAAAGTTATAATTTGTGCTATCGTGCGAACAAAAGTTTTATACGGTTTGATTGGCTTTCGCTTTTATATTTTGCTTTTGTGCAAATCAACCACTTGTGCCTTCTCTGAAAAAATTAACGTTTGCTAAATTTTGTGATATTCTGCACAAGTTCGCTATAGTTGTGGCAAGTTTTCGGTTTTATTATACAAACATAAACCATTCTGGCTTTTCCTGAGTATCTTAGTATTATAATAAACATCGCAAGTAAACGCGTGTGATTACAAGTAAAGCTAAGTTAAATTGAAGTTTATTTTTATGAAGCACCAAGTATTGTAGACGGTGATATAAAATTACATTAATAATAATCCAACAATTCGTTGGCCCAATAACTACAAGTTTTGTTCTTAATATTCATCTCTGCGCCGTACGCGCAAAGCCAAAGGGTGCGCCCTACAGCCATCTTCCCCGACATTCTCGGGCATAATTTCCGTCGATTGGATCTATTGGTCTTGCCTAAAGTTCGACGGTGAACCACTGTATGACCCCATCAACTAAAGGAGACATGAGTTTGCCGCAAATACCAGAACAGCACCGCCGCCAAGGCACTATTACTGCCGTGCTCAGCCAGTGCATCCGCATCACAAAAGGGAAGCCGTTCCCCAATCAACCCTACCAGGAAATCGGTGAGTAACACCTTCTCAAATAACTAGTTGTCCTTCGTCGCCTTTGACGAAACCAGCCCCTTAAGCAATAATAATACTCCTTAAAGTATAACCCCAATTAAAATTTGGCGATTCCCAAGAGCTATATATATAGATTTTCCCGCCATTTTCATAAAATTCCCGCCAAAAAATACACTCCCGCCATAAAAGTATATATTTTCACCCCCTATATTCATATATACATATCGCGGTGCAGTACAGACCAGCAAATCCCACTCATACTTTTACAAAGTTAACTTGTGTTCCTTGTGGTATAATATAAATACATATCACCACATCAGTATTACTCGGGATACCCAGCAGCAAATTCGGCCACATTCTCATAGTTTAAATTACCCAGTAGTAAAGTCATCCCAACTGATCTCAGACTACTGCCAATCGAGTCTAACTGGTCCTAGCCTACTAAACTCTCGACCAATAGGAAAACTGCTCCCTTTGGTTTTCCCGTATAAATAAACACAATCTCCAAAATTCCCAAAATAGCTAAAGTGAAATTAAGCAAGTCCCTCTTCAGAATGGCTAGCGTGGTCGAAAATAAATTTATATCCGAAACGGATCTCTTTTCGGATTACTGCGCTCGGTTCGGCACAACCGACATCCAAGATAACACCGAGGCATCCCTAAAAATAAAAGATAAAAATATCGATGTGTTCTGGGAACGGGTATGACGCCGTCGTAGAGTCAGATGACAACGAACTTCCCGACGACTTTAAGGCCTCAGCCTTCAATAAATACCGCGCCTGCCTTATAGCGTATGAAGACAGAAAGGCAAGAATAGGCGAAGAGCTCAAGCTAAGGGTACTAAGTAATCCCGTCCCCGCTACAACTACCACTCCCGAAGAAAATTCCGGGATGCACCTCAAAGTACCCGCCTGTGATACCGAAGTCTTTTACGGGAGTTATGATCAATGGCCGTCCTTCCGTGACATGTTCACGGCGGTCTATATTAACCACCCCAAACTCTCGAGCGCCCAAAAACTGTACCACCTCAGGTACAAGACCCAAGGAAAAGCCGGCCAGATAGTAAAGCAATTCCCACTGAGCGATGACAATTTTGCTCTGGCTTGGGAAGCTCTGAAATCCCGGTACGAAAATAAAAGAGTCCTGGTCGACAATCAAATAAAAGTCCTCATGAACCTCAAGCCCTTTCCGACTGAAAACAGCGAAGACATTCAGCGATTGCAATCCTCCGTTAATAACTGTCTCCAGATACTAGCAACCCAACAAGTCTCGACAGATAGTTGGGACCCCATATTAATATATCTTGGTGGCCACCGTGGTGTGATGGTAGCGTGCTCCGCCTATCACACCGTATGCCCTGGGTTCAACTCCCGGGCAAAGCAACATCAAAATTTTAGAAATACGATTTTTCAATTAGAAGAAAATTTTTCTAAGCGGGGTCGCCCCTCGGCAGTGTCTGGCAAGCGCTCCGATTGTATTTCTGCCATGAAAAGATCTCAGTGAAAACTCATATGCCTTGCAGATGCCGTTCGGAGTCGGCATAAAACATGTAGGTCCCGTCCGGCCAATTTGTAGGGAAAAATCAAGAGGAGCACGACGCAAATTGGAAGAGAAGCTCGGCCTTAGATCTCTTCGGAGGTTACCGCGCCTTCCATTTATTTTTTTTTTTTTTAACCTCAAAACTCCCGGAAAATACGGTTGCGCTTTGGGAGCAATTCCTAAGCTCTAGAAGAGACCTACCGAACTGGTCCCAAATGGTTCAGTTTCTGCCTACTCGCTACGAGATAGTGGAAAGGGTGGATCAATGGCGACCAGCCAAATCCCGATATAATCCACCCTCCACCAATTTCTCAAAGCCTCCCTCAAGTTAAAACAATCCCCAGTTTCGGCAGGCTCAAACCCCTAACCAAAGCCGCGACCCCCCGCAGAACAACAACTACTCCCAAAATCGTACAAATGCTCATGTGGCCGAGCATCAAAAAGTATACGCCTACAGAATGTGCAAGCAGAACTCCCACACGCTACAAAGCTGCTTGCATTATAAAAAGCTGGCAATCCCTGAACGGAAGAAATTCGTGAGAGAAAGGAATCTATGCGAAAACTGCCTGTCCCAAACCCACCTCTTAAAAGATTGTACAAGCACAAGAACGTGCCTCTACTGCCAAGGTCGCCACAACTCCACCCTCCACGACGCCGGAGTGTCTCATAAAACCAATGGCCCTCGGAAAACAACAGCTCAAGTATCAACTAGTCAGGACGTTACCAACCCAGATCCCAACGAGGAACTTCCCACCACCTCAAACGCTGCCCGCATCCAATCTTTGCATACAGAAAACAATAGCAAGATTATTCTCCCCACAGCGATAGTGTCCATAGAACACCGAGGGGACTGCTTCAGGCTCAGAGCCTTAGTGGATCAAGGGTCAGAGCGTAGCTTCATCTCGTCAAAAGCTCAAATCAAGCTAGGCCTCCCATATACCCACTCCCTATTTGAAATATCGGGAATGGGAGGCGGAGTAGTACAAACCTCCAACAAGCTATGCTCACTGACCCTAGTCTCAAATGACCACAAGGTGAAAATAAAGGCCCAGGCAATAGTGCTACCGCGGCTTACGAGGCAACTCCCAGCAATCAGGCTAAATAACGACCAAATACGTAAATGGTCACACCTCAAGCTAGCAGACCAGAATTCTCAGAATCCCTCCCTAATCGATCTGGTGTTAGGCAGCGATCTCATCCCTCAAATCATACTAAATGGCATAGAAAAGATCTCGCCCACACTGCTAGCACAAAACACGATATTTGGCTGGATAATAAGTGGCCAAACCCCCGAAAAGGTCGGATCACACTCCTCTCAAGCGTGGGAAGTGACAAATGTCCAGCTGAATGAACAGCTAAGACAATTCTGGGAAATCGAAGAAATACCCGAGTGCGAGTGGAAACCCCAGAAGATAAAATGTGCGAAGACTTTTACCAAAGCACAACCAGTCGCATGGATGACGGTCGATATATGGTTCGGCTCCCCTTTAAATTAACATTCCCGAACGATATCAACCTAGGTCAATCCCGTACTGCAGCCCTGCGACAGTTCCATGGCATGGAACGTACTCTCTCAAGAAAGGGTGATCTCAAGCAGCAATACGACCAGGTACTCGAAGAATATCTGTCCCTAGGCCACATGGAAGAATGCAGTCCCAATGAATTAGAATCCCTGAGTAAATACATATTTTTGTACTACCGACTGTTTTCTTTATTTATTGTAAATTTGTTTTTTGGTTTCGGGTTTACAGTCCAATGAATCAGAAAAACGCCTTTTTTATTTTCTCGCCAACGTTTCCACCTTTTATTTTGGTCTTCTTCAGGGCCTAATAACAAAAAATATAAAACTTAGTATATAAGGCCTTGCATTGGAAAAGAGGGTTAATAATTATTAATTACATATGCACACAAAACACTGCTCATTCTATCTCCCTCACCATGCAGTCGTAAGGCCAGACAAGAAGACAACAAAAGTCAGAGTTGTATTCAACGCCTCTAAAAAGTCAGGTTCCGGTTACTCCCTCAACGATGTTTTATGTACCGGACCAACCCTCCAACCCCATCTCCGACTTATGTTGCTGAAATGGCGAACATATAAATATGTGTTTAATGGCGACGTCGAGAAAATGTACCGCCAAATTCTCTTGCACCCCGATGACCGAGACTACCCAAGGCAGTCGGTTCTATGTACCGGAGTGACTCGGGATTTTTCCCGACCAAGGACTGTCATCTCAGTGTGACCCCATTTAATTTGTTTCGTCCCTCCCACAAATTGTCATCCTCCCAGCAGCTCCTTGCAGCAGGACTGCTACATATTCTCTTACTCCGGGAAGGTATCGAACCCAATCCGGGTCCGTCTCCTGATCACGGTCCTGAGAAATGGTTTTGCTGCATTTGGAAGAAAAGAATCTTTTTAGGACGGTCATACTCTGTTCAGTGTGTCTCGTGCAAGGGATGGTTGCATCGGACAGGTTGTTCTGGGCTTGATCCCAAAACCCGACGTCCACGTAACTTTTATAAATCTTTTGTGGCTCCTTGCTGCTCACGCCCAAGGGCGTCCCGCAGTCTACACCTAAGCGCCCCCACTACCTTCTAGCAGCCTCGCTGCTCAGCAAGCCACAACAAGTACCCGCTGCTGCTCGCGCCCCACGGCGCCAACAACTCAAACAGCTGATACCACTCATAACTACTACCTTCTTAGTAGAGCTGGTAGCAATGCTGAGCATCAGCCCCTGCCCCCGTCTTCTTCTCCCCCCCTCTTTTCTGGCAGCAATCGTGCAGGTCAGGGAAACAGACTCTTAGTCCCTACCTCCGTTTGCACCGTCTGCCAGCACAGAATATATAGGTTTGCGACATCCGCTCAATGCAGATCCTGCCTTGGGTGGTGCCACTTTCCTAGATGTTCTGGTCTCCGCGACGGCAACCCCTCGACGGGTTTCATTGCGCCATGTTGCCAGGTCGCAAACCCAAATCATCCGGGTACCCCAATGCTTGCCCAAGGGCGCCCAGTCCCAAGGCCACAACAGCAATTGCGTCCTGGCCTTCCAAAACCTAGGCGTAGTCACCCGTCACTTACCCCTAGAGTGGCGGCGTCGCCCCTCATGTACTTCAGAATTCTGCAGTTAAACTGTAATGGACTAACTGGGAAGATTACGGAGATAGTCGATTTCATGAAGCGGCACAACATCCGCATTGCTGCGATTCAAGAGACTAAACTCACAGCAAGATCTGCATTGCAGACCTGCTCTGGGTATAATGTCCACAGGAAAGACCGCGAGAGCGGAAATGGAGGCGGCCTCGAGTTTATTATACACCACTCTGTGCAATATTATATATTTGATCCTGGCATCGACCGCAGGGACAATGTCTTAGAACGTCAAGGCCTATCTGTTCGGTCAGGCGATGCAAATCTAGAAATCATCAACATCTACATCCCTCCTCTCACCTGTTGCCCCAGTGGATACCACCCTAATATCGAGGCCTTACTCACTGGCAACAATCGCATTATCTTAGGCGATTTCAATGTCCATCACGACCTATGGCATTCAAACTTGCGGGCGGACAGTAGGGGTGAGATGTTGGCGGATCAAATAGAAGAAACGACGTTCTGCACAATTAACGGAGACGCCCCCACACGTATGGTAGGAAGCTGTCATAGCTCGCCAGATATCTCAATCGTGAGCGCAGAACTTGTAAACTGCGTCAACTGGCAGCCGATGGTAACATTGGCATCCGACCACCTGCCCATACCTATTTCGTTCGAGCGTACCGCCGACTTCATCGTCACCGAAAAACGCACTTTCATAAACTTTAAAAAAGGAAAGTGGGAAGAATATAAATCTGCAAGAGACAGCAGCTTTGCTGCCCACCCTATCCCGACTGATGCCCGCCAAGGGGAGCGTGCCTTCCGTAAGGTCATTGAATCCGCCTCGGCACATCTCATTCCCGCCGGGAGAATTCCCGAAATCCGGCCCCACTTCCCGGCGGAGGCCGCGAGCTTAGCGAGGGAACGCGACCTTATAAGACAGCTTGATCCAGGCGACCACCAAATAAGGGATATAAACCAACGCACCAGATTGCTTGTGGACGAACACAAGCGGGCGAAATGGGAAGAGCACCTAAGAGGTTGTAACCTCTCTACCGGTGTAGGTAAACTTTGGTCCACCGTAAAGTCCCTATCGAATCCGACTAAGCACAAAGACAAAGTTTCCATCGCCTTTGGCAATAAGGTGCTGTCGGATGCGAAAAAATGCGCAAGCGCTTTCTGCCGACAATATATAATGCATCCTACGGTTGACAAAGTTAGACGGAGAGCTAATAGACACGCACATAAACACAAATTCAGCGCGCCACCAATCACCATCACCGCTAGAGAGGTTGAGGACGCCATTGGTCGCGCTAAACCATCCAAAGCAGTGGGCCCAGACGGCATAGCCATGCCGATGCTTAAAAACCTAGGGAAAGAGGGTTTCAAATATTTAGCGCATGTCTTCAACCTGTCTCTTTCCACCTTTGTCATACCCGAGAAATGGAAAATGGCCAAGGTGGTCCCGCTACTAAAGCCGGGGAAACCAGCTAACATATGTGAGTCATATCGTCCGATATCTCTCCTATCGCCAGTGGCAAAGACGCTTGAAGCCATTTTGCTCCCTTATTTCCAAGCACATTTGCAGCTAGCCTCTCATCAGCATGGCTTCAGAAAACTCCATAGCACTACCTCCGCGCTAAATGTCATTGGCACCCAGATAAATTGCGGTTTGAATCAATACCCCCACCATATAACAGTAATCGTAGCGCTAGACCTATCAAAAGCCTTTGATATGGTCAACCATGGCTCGTTACTGCAAGACCTGGAAGGGTCTACCCTTCCCCCATGTCTTAAAAGGTGGACCGCAAATTATCTGGGTGCTCGGCAGGCATCGGTGCAATTCAGACCCGAAACATCAAAACCAAGGAGAATTAAACAAGGGGTGCCACAGGGTGCTGTCCTATCCCCACTTTTGTTTAATTTCTACATATCCAAGCTATCTTCACCACCGGAAGGAGTCACAATCGTTTCCTACGCCGATGACTGCACAATAATGGCCACAGGACCAGGCCCAGAGATCGATGAGCTATGCAATAAAATAAACGGCTATCTCCCTCATCTCTCCAGTTTTTTCGCCTCGCGAAACCTGGCATTGTCACCAACTAAATCGTCCGCGACCTTATTTACAACATGGACGCCCCAAATGTCGACCATATTGAACATCCACGTCGATGGCACTACGCTACCGACTGTCCTACACCCCAAAATCGTGGGTGTGACGTTTGATCAGGATCTACATTTTGGTGCGCACGCAACCGCAATTGTTCCGAGAATTCAGAGCCGTAATAAAATCCTCAAATCCCTTGCTGGCAGTACCTGGGGAAAAGATAAAGAAACGCTCATGACCACATACAAAGCAATTAGCCAGCCGATTACGTGCTACGCGTCACCCATATGGTCGCCAAGCCTAAAAACTACCCACTGGAACTATAGGCCTGCCAAAATACTGCTCTCAGAATCGCCACGGGCTCTCTTCTTATGTCCCCAGAACACCATCTGCATAATGAGGCGAGAATACTCCCCATCAGGGAGAGAAATGAGATGCTGACCAAACAGTTTCTGTTGAATACCCAGAAACCTGGGCATCCCAACAGACATCTGATTGACGAACCAGCACCGCCTAGGGGCCTAAGGAGTCATCTCCGTAAGCATTTTGAGGAAATACGGCACCTGAGAACCCAGCCGTATGAAGCGAAAAAACACAAGCAGGTCCTTGGTGAACTCCATAGACAGACGTCGGACCTTTATGTCGGGAATTGCCCGGTGAATCCAGTACTTGAAAAAAAATATCCAAAACTCGCGGAAGAGGAACGCATACTCCCCAGGGAAACGCGTGTCACTCTTGCTCAACTTCGTTCTGGATACTGTAACAGGTTAAACTCTTACCTATCCAGAATCAACCCCGACATACAAAATGTATGCCCCGCTTGCAATGTTTCCCCACATGACACCAACCATCTCTTTAATTGTAATGTGGAACCAACGCCTCTAACACCCCTTTCCTTATGGTCCACCCCTGTTGAAACGGCAAGTTTCCTTGGACTCCCGTTAGAGGATATTGATGACAATTTGTGATCGGTCGCGGCTATTAGGTGGGGCGAGCTTTGCTACAACAACAACAACAACAACCAACGCATAATATTCCGAACCCCCGAACACAGTCCAATAAAGGACTACAAATTGAAAACGGTCACCTTCGGGGTTAAATGCGCGTCTTTCCTGGCTATTCGCAGTCTACACGAACTGTCGAAAGACATAGCCGTTTCCCATCCCCGCGCAGCCCCAATACTGAAATCCGAGACCTATGTTGATGATATTTTATCTGGCAGTCATGATCTCCAATCAGCCGAGCAATCCCTAACAGAGACTATAGACGCTCTCAATTCAGCCGGCTTTCCCCTAAAAAAGATCACGGCAAACCATTCCGACATCCTCCAAAAAATATCAAAAACTGATCTGCTGGAAACAAACTTTCTCGAGTTAGAAAAGACTAGCACCGCCAAGACCCTGGGCATCCAGTGGAACGCCCTAACGGATACATTCTCGTATACCGTCGACTCAAATCCGGCATCCACTGCAGCCACGAAGCGGCAAATTCTCTCCTCCCTTGCGAAACTTTTCGATCTCGCAGGGTGGCTGACGCCCATAATGATCCAAGCGAAGATGCTCATGCAAGAATTGTGGTTAGCCGGGACCGAATGGGACGAGAAGATTCAACCCATCCGTCTAGCCAAATGGGCGCAGTTCTCTCAAAATCTTCCCTCTATCTCAGCCATCCATATACCCCGATGGATGAATTTTACGCCCGATCAATATGTTGAACTCCACGGATTCTGCGACGCCTCAGAAAAGGCTTATTGCGCAACCCTGTACCTAAGAAGTACCGTCGGTGCTCAGGTCCACTCTCACCTTATAGTGTCCAAAGGCAAAGTGGCCCCTCTCAAAACCATTAGTTTGCCACGCCTGGAGCTATGTGGAGCGCTCTTGTTAGCCAAATTATTAGCAGTAGTCCGACCCCATCTCGGCCTAAGCCAACAAAAATTAAGCACTCCATGAAATTCATATTTAATATCAAACATGGAAATGTACCTGAGTATCTAAATAAAAATATAGCATTAGTTGAGCAAACTCACAACATAAATACAAGGAACAAACATAATTTCAAATTGCCGTTTTTATACTCAGTTGAGCAGAGCTCACAGAGTATATTAACTTTGTTCGCATAACGGTAATCCGTAACGGTATAAACTAACCGAGATAGATATAGACTTCTATATATAAAAATGATCTGGGCGAAAAAAGAAATTCATTTAGCCATGTCCGTCCGTCCGTAAACACGATAACTTGAGTAAATTTTGAGGTATCTTGATAAAATTTGGTATGTAGGTTCCTGGGCACCCATCTCAGATCGCTATTTAAAATGAACGAAATCGGACCATAACCACGCCCACTTTTTCGATATCGAAAATTTCGTAAAACCGAAAAAGTGCGATAATTCATTACCAAAGACGGCTAAAACGATGAAATCTGGTAGGTGGGTTGACCTTATGACACAGAATAGAAAATTAGTAAAATTTTGGACAATGGCGTGGCACCGCCCACTTTTAAAAGAAGGTAATTTAAAAGTTTTGCAAGCTGTAATTTGGCATTCGTTGAAGATATCATGATCAAATTTGGCAGAAACGTTACTCCTGTTACTATATGTGTGCTACGGAAAAATTTGCAAAAGCGGATTACGAACACGCCCACTTTAAAAAAAAAAAAAATGTTTAAGTCAAGTTTTAACAAAAAATTTAATATCTTTACAGTATATAAGTAAATTATGTCAACATTCAACTCCAGTAATGATATGGTGCAACAAAATACAAAAATTCATTCAGTTCGTCTAAAAATGGGCGAAATCGGTTGAAGCCACGCCCAGTTTTTATACGCAGTCGTCCGCCTGTCCTTCCGCTCGGCCGTTAACACAATATCTTGAGCAAAACTCGACGCGACAGGCGTTTTATAATCAATCTAGTATTAAATGTTATCATAATGAAACTAGAAAATTTATAGAGTTATCATTTTGATACATTTTAATAGTCAAGATACAAAATTGATACTTTTAATTATACTTTTTATAATATTTATCGTTGCATTGATACCACGAAAATGATAACGTTTATAGTTTCATTTTTGCGCATCGTGTATTAAAATGATAGTGATATTTTTTTTTTGAGTGTAGAAGGAAATGACAAAAGTTCTGCAGGGCGAAATCATACGTCCTTGGAATCTTAGCACAAATACTGTTCCTGGTATTACATATATAAATAAATTAGCGGTACCCGACTGATGATGTTCTGGGTCACCCTGGTCCACATTTTGGTCGATATCTCGAAAACGCTTTCACATATAAAACTAAGGGCCTCTCCCTTTTAAAACCCTCATTAATAATTTTAATTTGATACCCATATCGTACAAACACATTCTAGAGTCACCCCTGGTTCACCCTTATGGCAATGTCTCAAAAAGGCGTCCACATATAGAACTAAGGCCCACTACGTTTTAAATAATCATTACACACCTTTCATTTGATACCCATATCGTACAAACACATTCTAGACTCACCCCTGGTCCACCTTTATGGCGATATCTCGATAAGGCGTCCACCTATAGAAGTAAGGTCCACTCCGTTTTAAAATACTCATTAACACCTTTCATTTGATACCCATATCGTACAAACATATTCTAGTGTCACCTCTGTTCCACCTTTATGGCGATATCTCGAAAAGGTGTCCACCTATAGAACTAAGGCCCACTCCCTTTTAAAATACTCTTTAACACCTTTCATTTGATACCCATATCGTACAACACATATTCTAGAGTCACCCCTGGTCCACCTTTATGGCGATATCCTGAAATGGCGTCCACCTATAGAACTATGGCCCACTCCCTTTTAAAATACTCTTTAATACCTTCCATTTGAAAACCATGTCATACAAACACATTCCAGGGTTACCCTAGGTTAATTTTTCTAAATGGTGATTTTCCCTTATTTTGTCTCCAAAGCTCTTAGCTGAGTATGTAGTGTTCGGTTACATCCGAACTTAGCCTTCCTTACTTGTTTAGAACTGAAATTGGTCAACAGAAACTTGTTTACAGGGGTCTGAAAAGTTACAATAATCTGCCTATGGATATAAAAAGTTGCAACCAAATAACAGTATTTAAAACAAAATTGTATGAATATTGTAAAACCTTAGTTATAAGATAAAAAATTTACGAATTAGGCTTCTGGCCGTAATAAATAAATAATAATAATAATAATAAATATTTGTAAGTAAAAAAGTACAAAATTAATTTTCAGCTTATTTATTCCTATAAATATATTCCTAATTTTCAGTTTTTATGAAATCTATATTTTTTTATGAACAAAAACTTCCCGGACGAACTTGCATTTCCTATGGTGGGTTTTTGCTGGTTCAGTCCGTAATTTATCTGAGTGTTTATGGCGTTTAGCTCGATGGTAGTACTACCAATTTTGCGGGAGCCATGCTGATGGGCCGCTAAGCGAATATTCGTAGTGAAATGGGGGAACAGGACGGTTTCGCCTTTGTTACTGGCGACAGAAGTGCTATCGGTTGATATGACTCACCAACGTTAGATGGTTTTCCAGGCTTTACTAGTGGAACTATCCTTGTTATTTTCCATTGTTCGGGAAACGTGCGTTAGATAGCTTACTCCGTCATCGCTAAGGCGTTTCAGCACTGCCATGGCTATACCGTCTTGGCTTGTTTGTTCAGAGGACTTGGCCTTTTTAACGACTTCTTCAACCCCTGTGGGGGTGATGGTAATAGTTGGTACGTCGTATTTGTGTTTAAGTGCCCACTGTTGGCAGGGCGTGATTTGTTGAAGCTGCATTATTTGCATAAATATGTATTTCTTCAGCGACCTATTGGTTCCTATAGAACACAATTTGTAAAAACTGGCTCGAGTTGCGGTGTATTAAAAACCCAAACATCCGAGGAACATGATAGTTAACACGGCCAAAAACTTTATCGCAACGGTATTAGACAGTAGCGATAAAATGTTCCACCCGGAAAAAAAATTAACAATTTCCCACCAGGATTAATACTAAGAATGGTAAACGCATATCATTAAAGATATGTAGATACAACCAAAAACCAAACTTAAAACAAGAATAGCAGGACATCGATCAGACATAAAATGTAGAACATCTGGTAATACACAAAAAACGGCACTAGAGGCGCACTGCGCGGAGAGCGGCCACCATCCAGATTTTGAAGCTGTGAGCATATTACAGAGCGAAAACAATTTTAATAAAAGGTACACTTTGGAAATGCTACATATTACTAATAAACTATCAAATAAGAGACTAAATTACAAAGTCGACGTAGAAAATTGTAGTAGTAGTAGTAGTGAATTATTTATTTTATTTCAACTAGTAACTACAAAAGTAAAGCAAAATGAATTAAACTATAAATATATAAAAATAAATAAAGATTCAAGACAATAACAATAAATGTTTTGTGTCTTAATATCACTTATAACTAAACAACTCATGGAAATTCGTTGACAATAAGTTCTATATACTTAAGGCAATTTCTTATATAAACAAAGAGTGAATTATAGTCATAACCCTTAAGGATATTTACCACCTTCTGCAGATCTAAAACTTTCTCACCAAAACAATTAAATGGTATGTCTTTATATATAGGACATATCCCAATAAAGTGATAGGTGTCTTCAGCTACACATATATTGCACATAGAACAGTTTTTGGAAAAAACATTTTTAAAGCATCGAGCATTAAGATTTAGCAAGCCACCCCTTGTTCGGAAAATCAGACTTATGGCGTATGCAGAATACTCATCGTTAAAATAGGTAGAGTACCTAGGGAGCAAGTCGGAGTAAAGATCATGTGACGACTGAAAAGAACTATCGGCATAGTCTGCAAACTCTTTTTGAATCAATTTCTCTAGTAAAATTGGTATACTCATATTAAGCGATGCTGAAGAAAAGTCAGGCAGAGGCACCATGTCACATTTTCATAAACGTTTCTCCACTTTTTGACCAAATACGACCCTTGTCTCACTGTCTCCTCTGCTACAACTCGGGGTAGTCTATTTGCTGGCAAACTTAAACAGCGCGTAATATAAAGCATGTGAATGCGTAAGATGTGACTGAATAACGACGATAAACCTGATTCAAAGTGTAACATATAGTTTGGTGTATTAGCTGGTAAAAAAATTTCCTTTTTTAAAAAGAAGCGAAGAAGTTTCTCTACGCATTCAAACTTATCAACACCCCAGACTTGCGCACCATAAAACATAATGGACCTACATGATGCCTCGAAATATTTCATCTTATTTGAGATAAAAATGCGAGGGTTATTTATGTATTTTGACCACGTAGCATTTATCGCTGTTTTAACCTCAGCTAGTTTTGCTTCGAGGTGCTTTGTAAAGGATAGTTTGTAATTCAAGAGGACCTCCAGATACTTGTAGTCATTTACAATCTCAGTAAACTCGCTACCATAAGACCAACGAAGAGAAGGACACCTGCTACATTCCCTGAACACTAATATTTTAGATTTGGTCAGGTTTACTCTCAAACACCACTGCGTACTATACACGTAAAGCTCATTAATCATTATCTGTAAGACAGTGGCAAAGTCATCTAAAAGAACGATATGGTCGGCGTACATAAGTACTTTTACTGTTATGTCAGCAACCTTTACACCGCCGGAGAGACTGCCACTTAAATCGTTGATGTTTTTTTTTTTTTTTTTTATAATGAGAACAGAGCTGGACTCAGCAAACAACCTTGCCGTACACCGTGATTAACAGTAAACGGATCTGAGCGCAAAACCTCTATAATATGCCTGGAGAGGCCGAGCTGTGCTAACTTATAGAAAAGCATATTCCGTGGAACCGTGTCAAAAGCACATGAAAAATCAACAAAAAAGGCAAAAGTTTTCTTCTTCGCACCAAAGTTTAACTGAACTATACTAGTTAAATTAAACAAATTGTCCATTGTAGAATAGCCTTTACGGAAACTCGCCTGGTTTTCAGAAATTATATTGTTACAATTAAGCCAAGAATTGATGCGGCTCAGAAGCAAACCAGCGAAAATTTTGTATATTGAATCAAGTTGTGACAGCCCCCTGCAATTGTATGGAAGATCGGGATAACCTTTTTTGAAAAGGGCAACTATGATAGAGTTACGAAATGATTGAGGAATTTGCTTCTTTAAAAATATTATGTTGAACAAAGCAAGAAGCTCAGTTAAGAGACACTCTGGTGCGTACTTGTAAAACTCATAACAGATACGATCTTGACCGGGAGCCTTGTTGTCTTTTAAATCTTTTAGAACCAGCTGCAGCTCACGGGGCTCAAAAGGAGCATCGAGAAAAGGGTCGATCACCGAAGGCAACGCCCAGTGCATGCAAGGAACTTCATCTGTATCCGACAGCAGAATCTTAAAATAGTTGTAAAAATCGCTTAACGCCAAATTGCCAGTCACACTGAGAGGACGGTTTTTTAACGAGTTAGCAACCTTCCACCAGTCTCCCGAGTTTCTGACGGTATTTAATGAGTCAATTTCCTTACTTTATATTCTAACTTTTTGTTAGCGCAGAGATTGAAATAACTATAACGTAGTGCAATATATAACCCACGAGCCTCTTCTGTACCACTTGACTTAATTTCATCTAATAGCGTTTATTTTTCTGGCTAAAGTGTTACGCTTTTTGTATGCCGCGCAAGAGCTGTTGTTCTATTCTAAAAAACAAGCAACGCATTTACGGGTTATTTCGTTCTTTTGTGAAAATTGTTGCCTGCTCGCGTTACACTTTTACCCTGTATAAAATGGCGGTGTGGCAGTGCTTGTCTGCGAAACTCTCAATTCGCTCTTAAGTTCCACATATACTCTGTTAATACTTAGGCAACAATTTATTTCAGAAAAGAAAACGCTATAAGTGTTTCAACATCTTTTTGCGCGCCTTAAAATATTGGCTGTCAAACCACATCTGCTCCGGAATAAATTTGGATTCCTTGCAACAATGTGCTGCAGCAGATTTTATTTTATTTGTCAAAGTATATACCATAAGTAGAAAACTGTGCACACATATATCACCACTTAGTAGACGCTTGGAAGCGAAGTTCAAAATTGCATGGCTAACTAAGCGGCTGTGAATAAAAAATTTGATTTGAGCTCATATATATATGTATATATATGTTATTTCTATTTGTTCAATATATTTATTAAAAATATTGTTGTACAATATTTGTTGTAGCCCCTGAAGACGATCCCCGAAGGGGGTTGAAATATATCGGAAAAAAACTAAAAACTTTGGGTTTTTAATACACCGGACCTCGAGCCAGTTTTTACAAATTATGCATTATTTACTGTATAATCAAAATGGGCCTGGTTATCGTTCGATTTCGCTCATTTTAATAGCGATGGAAATTCATAAATAAGTATTGAGATATCTCAAAATTTACTCAAGCTGTCGTGTTTGCAGTTGGATAGACGGATGGACGTGGTTTATTGAATTTTTTTTCACTATGATCATTTTTTCATGTATGTATGTATCTATCCCGAAAATGAACAACCCATTAAACGTGTGTGAGAGCTTTATTGAGCTTTATCACATACAGCCTAACACAGATATTAAAGAAGCTCGTTTGCACGCAAGCAAATTTCGTTTTCTTGAATAATAATTGTTCGACGTTCAGCATCTAAGGAAGCAGGAAAAGCGTTGACTGAAAGATGGGCCTCAAAATAACTAATATCATGTGCAAATCCTACGGCGTTAGACTCACAAAGTTGCTCATATCTCTAAGGAGGCAAGACTTAATGCTCACGATTGGCATACTAAGTATATAAGTTAGACCTCGTCAGTAAAAGCAGATATAGGAAGTGCGAACTGCAGGCAGAAACAATTGAGCACATTCTGTGTGTCATGCGCTCGAGAGGCTAAGGCTCCAGCTACTAGAGGCGTCAGAATTGCCAGATTTCGAAGCAGCAATTAAGCTGGGTTGTAGAAACTTTGAGTATTTGCCAAAAGGAATTGCCTATTTGAGGGTTTTCCGTTTGGGCGTCAAACGCTATGGCCACTTTCAGTCTATGAGGGGTATTTATTGCCCGGCCAGTTCAACCTAACCCAACCAGCATCTAAGTCAGAAATTACGTTGTTGTTGCTGCTTTAATCGCTGGATAGTTGTCTATGTGCCTGCTTAGGGATGTTTTTGTTGTTCTTGTTTCGAACTTACCTTTTCAGTCTTAAATGGTAAAGCTAAAGTCGTTATTTCAAATCCCAAAACATTTCGGTATTAAGAATTCACATTTTTGTCAGGTATGGCGAAGATTTTACCACATTCTCGTTTTGTAAATGTATATGTGTGCTCATGACTGATCTATCTCGATAATTTACTGCCATCAGAAGCTACCATTATGGAGACAAAAATTTTATACTTTGGAAGCTTTTCTCAACTGAGAATAAAAATAATCAAAATATGATATTCAGAATCCTGTAGCCTTGCATGTCTGCCGTCAGGGATGAGAATTCTGATATCCGATATAGCAGGTGCGATGTCCGTCTATACACATTATATGCCCTTTATATATTAACCTGTTATTGTAGGTGGCGTCCAGCTACACGCTCCAAACTAAAGTCCTTTAGAAATATCACGCCTTTGCGCTTACAACAAGGGTATCCAATTCTCAAAAAAGTTTATAATCTTGAGGATTATAAACTAAATGCCTTGAAAAAATTTGCCCGAAAGACTTCATAAGTGGCGTGGTAAAAGGATCATGAGAAAATGCTGGTCTTACTGGGTATCTTGCCGGTGCTCAAACGACTGGGAAATGTTTTTGCTTTGTGAAACGTGTTTCTTTCGAAACTTTTTGTATGTTTAAAAGATTTATAAAAAGTTCCAACTGGTGACGTGCACTTACTTAATATTTCTTTATATATTAATAAAAAAAACAAGTAAGGACGGTACTGTCTTCGGCTGTGCCATAACTTTAATGAATAGGGCTGAACAATAATGTGTTGAATTTTAAAAAAATCACAAAATCTGAACAATCAGTTGTATGGGATATATACTATATATACGACCGATCCTAACGATTTTTTCAGACATGAATGTATACCTTATTGTAAACATGCTGGGAAATTTCAAGCTTCTACCTGGTAAAATTAGGAAGAAATTACTTTAAATCCTTTATCTGAACAATCTTATTGTATGTATATATAATCAGCCCAATTCTAAACAAAAATTCCGTGCGAGTTTTTTTCCTTCTCCCTTTCCTCGAATTCTAAATAAAAATTCCTTGTGAGTTTTTTCACTTCTCCCTCTCCTCCTATTCTGAACAATGTTCGAAAAAGCGGAAACCGGTTATGGGGGAAAAGTAGGTATTATGAATGTGAGGGACTTTTTTCACTTGTTAAATTAAAGGGAATGCATCAAAATAGTTAAAGGAAATTAGTTATTTATAATTTTTGGCGACCTTTTTTACTTCAACTAATTTTCCTGTTTTGCTGGCTCGAGGTCCGTGTTTTATAAATTAAACACAATTGTTTCTTTTTTCAAAAAACTGATATATGTCGATTGCTCTACGGCAATCGCCTTCAAGGTTACAGAGTTAATAAAAACATAATAACAACAACTAACAAATATACATATCAAACATTTAACATATTTACATATTTTTCTTAACACGTTTGCTCTGTGCGATGTGGAGTATGGTACTGCCTTTTACTTAGCAGGTGTTTGTAAATATGAGCGGAATGGTCCACATCACTTTTATAGTTTAGTCGTATGTTTGTCGGTACGTTGATAATATGTAACATTTCAAGAGTAAATCGTTTACTATAGTGTTGTTCTTGTTGTAGTATTTTGGTCTCGCCAAAGTTAGGTATGTGGCCGCTAGTTGCACAGTGGGCCATGAGTGCAGTTTTGTGATTATTTAGTTGATGGCGTTGTTTTAAATCCGATTTGTGTTGTGATAATCTTGTTTTTAATTTTGACTTGGTTGTACCGACATAAATGTTATTGCAAGTTTCCCCAACATTGCCGTTACAGGGAATTTTGTATACAACGTTGCTCTTGTCCATATTTGATATATTCGATTTGGTTTTATTGAAAATACTTTTTAATGTGTTAGAGGGCTTATGTGCTATTTTTACGTTTTCTTTGTTATAACAGTCAGACTTGGCCAGGCGCTCCGACAGTTGTGGTACATAAGCCAGCGACTTAAAAATAAATGGTTTCTCGGGGTTTTTTGGAAGTTCAGCTTTTTATATTAATTTTTTAATTGTGTATTTCGGAAAATCGTTATTTCTTAATATTGTGAATATTTCTTTCTTTATTTCATCGTGGTATACTTCGTCCGAGGTGTGCAGCATTCTACGTATACAGCCCATTGCTGTATTAATAATCATAGATTTAGGATGCTTTGAATTAAAATTTATTATTCGTCCTGAAGCTGTGGGTTTTTTATACCACTTTAATTTAAGTTGATTTCCACGTCTATTTATTTCGGAGTCCAGATAAGCTAATGTTCCGTCGTATTCTATTTCTAAAGGAAATTGTATACTCTTATCAAAATTCTTAAGTGTGTCCAGTGTATTTTGTACCTCATTCTCACGTACTATGGCGAAGAGGTCGTCGACATATTTTGTAAGTAACCTTGGTTTGTAGCGTAATTTTTCAATGCTATTATCTAAAAGTTTTTCCATAATAATATCTGCTATAATTGGAGATGTTGGTGCTCCCATAGGCATTCCTTTCAATTGTGTGCATATGGTATCCTTAAACTTGAAATATCTGCTCTCTTGAATGCAAAATTTTAATATTTCCATGAACAGCTGTTTTGGTATCTTGGTATATTCTTTAATTATTTGCCATTTTTCTTGTATTGTGTCAAGAGACAGATGTATAGGTATGCTAGGAAAGAGTGATACGACGTCGAAGGTAATAAGTTTCTCGTCGTCAAATACGTAAGTGTTGTTTACCCTTTCCTTGAACTCCAGTGTATTTTTTACGTTATATGTCGAACTTGCCGTTACGTTTTTTAATATTTCCGCGATATATTTGCAAATTCCGTACGAGGGCGATCCAATGGCTGAACAGATTGGCCTTAAAGGGGTTCCTTCTTTATGGATCTTCGGGAGGCCATAGATTCTGGGTGACAATGCTGTGGTTGTTGTAAGTTTATTTCTCTCCGTTTTTGTTGTTAATTCCATTTTAAATAGTTTTTCTACTAGGCAGTTATTTTTGTTCTGTAGTCGTAATGTTGGATCTTGCCTTTGCACCCTATATGTTGTTAAATCCATTAAAATATCTTCCATTTTCTTGTTGTAATCATCGACTTCCATTGCTACCGTTTTATTCTTTTTATCAGACGTTAAAATTCGTATATTATTGTTTTCCCTAAGAAATTTCTTGGTTTGCCCCACTGTATCTGCAATTGCACTGTCAACTGCACTTAGCTTGTTTGTTGTTGTGTGGTTTGTTATTAACAACGAAAGTTTTGTACGAGCTTCTTCTTACTGATCTTTATTTTTTATGGTTTGTATTAATTCTTCACCATCCGCTATATACTGAAAGAGCGGGAAACTCTTGTTATCCACAGGTAAACCGAACTTCGGTCCCTTTGCCAATAACGCCTTCACCTCTTTTGGAAATTCTAATTTCGTTTTGTTTATAAACCACTCATCGTGCTTGTTGTTATTAGAGAGTATTTCATTACGTTTCGCTCGGATTTTCTTGTATTTTAACTCTTGGCGCTTTTTAAGTTTTGTTTTTGTTTTGTTTGCGAGATTATTTTCCCTTTCCATTAGCTCTTTGAAGTCGTTCTCACCCAAATGTTCTCTGAGTTTTTTTGCTGTTTGATCCATTCGCTGATTTAATCTTTGCAATATGTTGTGTTTGTGTTTTATCAGTAGGCTCAAGATTTTCATGAGGTAAAACTGCGTTGTCTGTGTAATAATTTATCTATGTCCATGTGTCTGTCCGAGTCAGATACAAATAATTTCTTACATTTTGTGGAATTACTTATAAACTTAGGAACAATTCTTGTTTTTCTAAATTTTAAAAGGAACTTTATATTTGATGTGACTTTTACCAATTTTTTTGATGTTGACTGCAACTTGTTGAATGTTGATCTATCTGTTTCGTTATAGTTCTTTATTGTAGCATATCCCATGTTTGGTGATTAATGCCCACGGCGTGCCTTTCGTTTTGGCGACCTTTTTTACTTCAACTAATTGTCCTGTTTTGCTGGCTCGAGGTCCGTGTTTTATAAATTAAACACAATTGTTTCTTTTTTCAAAAAACCGATATATTGCGATTGCTCTACGGCAATCGTCTTCAAGGATACAGAGCTAATAAAAACACAATAACAACAATTAACAAATATACATATCAAACATTTAACATATTACATACATTTCTTAACACGTTTGCTCTGTGTGACGTGGAGTATGGTACTGCCTTTTACTTAGAAGGTATTTGTAAATATGAGCCGAATGGTCCACATCACTCTTATATTTGAGTCGTATGTTTGTCGGTACGTTGATAATATGTAACATTTCAAGAGTAAATCTTTTACTATAGTGTTGTTCTTGTTGTAGTATTTTGGTCTCGTCAAAGTTAGGTATGTGGCCGCTAGTTGCACAGTGGGCCATGAGTGCAGTTTTGTGATTATTTAGTTGATGGCATTGTTTTAAATCCGATTTGTGTTGTGATAATCTTGTTTTTAATTTTGACTTGGTTGTACCGACATAAATGTTATTGCAAGTTTCCCCAACATTGCCTTTACAGGGAATTTTGTATACAACGTTGCTTTTGTCCATATTTGATAGCAACGTAGTATACAAAATTCCCTGTAAAGGCAATGTTGGGGAAACTTGCAATAACATTTATGTCGGCACAACCAAGTCAAAATTAAAAACAAGATTATCACAACCCAAATCGGATTTAAAACAATGCCATCAACTAAATAATCACAAAACTGCACTCATGGCCCACTGTACAACTAGCGGCCACATACCTAACTTTGACGAGACCAAAATACTACAACAAGAACAACACTATAGTAAAAGATTTACTCTTGAAATGTTACATATTATCAACGTACCGAAAAACATACGAATCAAATATAAGAGTGATGTGGACCATTCCGTTCATATTTACAAACACCTGCTAAGTAAAAGGCAGTACCATACTCCACGTCACACAGAGCAAACGTGTTAAGAAATGTATGTAAATATGTTAAATGTTTGATATGTATATTTGTTAACTGTTGTTATTATGTTTTTATTAGCTCTGTAACCTTGAAGACGATTGCCGTAGAGCAATCGAAATATATCGGTTTTTTGAAAAAAGAAACAATTGTGTTTAATTTATAAAACACGGACCTCGAGCCAGCAAAACAGGACAATTAGTGGAAATTGGTTATTTTAAGAAAGAATACTTATTTGTACAAATTTGTGCTAAAATTTGTATTTACATTCTACCACAATATTCTCACTGTTAATACAATAAACACAATATTCTTTAAGTCGAAAAATATGTCATAAGCAACAGAAGAGCTCTTCGCATATTTGATGCAACCATCCAGAAATTGCGCAAGGATTTTTTAAGAAGGCTTAAATAGATTTTGGCATATGGCGAAAGGCGAACTCAACTCGACTTGACCGCCAGAAAACTGCTTTGCAGAATGAATGCAGGCAACTCCGGTGGATTTGTGTTATACCGCCGGTCTTCTTCTTATGCTCCACTGTTGATGTTGCTGTGGCACCAATTCATTACTCATTTCAGTGAATACCACATGAAATGCAATAATGTGCATTGTTTATACCTTATTTCTTAATTTCAAACAAATTGGCAACAATAATTAAACTTTACAATTTTTTAAACAAAATAAGAATATATATATATAAAATAAGAAATGCGTAACGAAATTTCAATTGACAAAACAGCTGACTTCGATAATTCGAAATTCCTATTCCCCAATTATTCTTCTCCCTAGGAGAAAAGAATTGAAGGAATTTTTCGGCGGGAATAAAAAAATCCGCGAGAATATTTAGAATTGGTCTGAATATATATATGATCTATATTACTGATTTTTCAGGCATAACATATGCTCTATTTGTGAGCATCTGGGAAAATTTGAAGCCTTTAGCGGTTAACATGAAGAAGAAATTTTGTTAAACCTATTGTCTGAACAATAGGTTGTATGAAATATATATCATATATATGACTGATCTAACACATTGAAAAAAAACAATGTATGCATTATATGTAAACATCCTGTGAAGCTTCAGTCTTCTAGCAGTTAAAAAGAGAAATAAATGACAAACAAAGATGATAAAAAAATTTTAAGGAAGACGTAATGTTGTTGTTGTTGTTGTTGTAGCAATCCTCGCCCCACCTAATAGCCGCGACCGATCACAAATTGTCATCAATATCCTCTAACGGGAGTCCAAGGAAACTTGCCGTTTCAACAGGGGTGGACCATAAGGAAAGGGGTGTTAGAGGCGTTGGTTCCACATTACAATTGAAGAGATGGTTGGTGTCATGTGGGGACCCGTTGCAAGCGGGGCATACATTTTGTATGTCGGGGTTGATTCTGGATAGGTAAGAGTTTAACCTGTTACAGTATCCAGAACGAAGTTGAGCAAGAGTGACACGCGTTTCCCTGGGGAGTATGCGTTCCTCTTCCGCAAGTTTTGGATAATTTTCGTTAAGCACTGGCTTCACCGGGCAATTCCCGGCATAAAGGTCCGGCGCCTGTTTATGGAGTTCACCAAGGACCTGCTTGTGTTTTTTCACTTCATACGGCTGGGTTCTCAGCTGCCGTATTTCCTCAAAATGCTTACGGAGATGACTCCTTAAGCCCCTAGGCGGTGCTGGTTCATCAATCATATGTCCGTTGGGATGCCCAGATTTCTGGGTATTCAACGGGAACTGTTTGGTCAGCATCTCATTTCTCTCCCTGATGGGTAGTATTCTCACCTCATTATGCAGATGGTGTTCTGGGGACATAAGAAGACAGCCCGTCGCGATTCTGAGAGCAGTATTTTGGCAGGCCTGTAGTTTCTTCCAGTGGGTGATTTTTAGGCTTGGCGACCATATGATCGTTCCTTTATCTTTTCCTCAAGTACTGCCAGCGAGGGATTTGAGGATTTTTTTACGGCTCTGAATTCTCGGAACAATTGCGGCTGCGTGCTCACCAAAACGTAGATCCTGATCAAACGTCACACCCAAGATTTTGGGGTGTAGGACAGTCGGTAGCGTAGTTCCATCGACGTGGATGTTCAAAATGGACGACATTTGGGGCGTCCATGTTGTAAATGAGGTCGCGGAAGATTTAGTCGGTGATAATGCCAGATTTCGCGAGGCGAAAAAACTGGAGAGCTCAGGGAGGTAGCCGTTTATTTTATTGCATAGCGCATAGATCTTTGGGCCTGGGCCTGTGGCCACTATTGTGCAGTCATCGGCGTAGGAAACGATTGTGACTCCTTCCGGTGGTGAAGGTAGCTTAGATATGTAGAAATTAAACAAAAGTGGGGATAGGACACCACCTTGTGGCACCCCTTGTTTAATTTGATGTTTCGTTTCTAAATTGCACCGATGCCTGCCGACCACCCAGATAATTTGCGGTCCACCTTTTAAGACATGGGAGAGGGTAGACCCTTCCAGGTCCTGCAGTAACAAGCCATGGTTGACCGTATCGAAAGCTTTTGATAGGTCTAGCGCTACGAGTGCTGTTCTATGGTGGGGGTATTGATTTAAACAGACGTAATCTTGTTGAATTTTGACTAAAAAACTTTACCATTAGCTCTTCTAAAAGAATTTTGGGATATAAAACTATAAAGGTTTAACGCAATCTTTCAATTTAAGGCAAACCATGTACTTGGGATTAACTAATTGATTATTTAAAATTTAAGCACGTGCTCTCAAGTCACTAGTACACCGGGAAGTTACTTAAAAATCGATTGCAATATTCCCCTCGTTTTTCAAGGATTTGCAGTTATCTTGACTAGCGCGCCACCTAGCGGAAATTTGTTTTCTACAAGTTGTATTGTCACTAGGCCTCTAACTAAGTGTCAAGTTTCAAGTCTCTAGGTAACCGGAAGTTAGTTAAAAATGGATTGAAATATTCCCAAATCAAAATTAATTCTCTTAATATCTCGATCCATGCGCCACCTAGCGAAATTTTTTTGATCATATATTGCATTGCCACAGGGTTCTGACTCACGGCCCAAGTTTCAGATCTCTAGCTCACCGGGAAGCTACTTAAGAATCGATCGCAAAATTCACCCCGTTTTTAAAGGAATTGCATTTATCTTGACTAGCGCGTTACCTAGCGGAAACTTGTTTTCTATAAGTTGTATTGTCACCAGGCCTCTAACTAAGTGCCGAGTTTCAAGTCTCTAGGTAACTGGGAAGTTAGTTAAATATGGATTGAAAGATTCCCAAATTAAAAATAGTTTTCTTAACATCTCGATCCGCGTGCGCCACCTAGCGAATTTTTTTGATCAAATGTTGCATTGTCACCGGTTTCTGACCCACGGCCAAAGTTCCAAGTCTCTAGCCCATCGGCAAGTTAATCAAAAATCAATCGCAAGATTTTCTTGGTTTTTCAGGGATTTGTAGTTATCTCAATTAGAACGCCACCTAGCGGAACTTTATTTTCTATAAATTGTACTGTCACCATGCCTCGAACTGTGTGCCAAGTTTCAAGTCTCTAGGTCACCGGGAAGTTAGTTAAAAATAGATTGAAAGATTCCCAAGTCAAAATTAATTTTCTTAATATCTCGATCCATGCGCAACCTAGCGAAATTTTTTTGATCAAATATTGCATTGTCACCGGGTTCTGACTCACGGCCCAAGTTTCAGGTCTCTAGCTCACCGGGAAGTTACTTAAAAATCGATCGCAAGATTACCTGCGTTGTTTCAAGGATTTTCGTTTATCTCGATTCGTCTGCAACCTGGCGGCCTTTTTCTTTTCCACGAATTGTAGCGCCATCGACTAGCGAACTAAATTACAAGTTTCTAGGTAACCGGAAAGTTAGTTAAAAATGAATTGAAAGATTCCCAAATCAAATCTAATTTTCTTAATATCTCGATCCATGCACCACCTAGCGAAATTTTTTTGATAAAATATTGCATTGTCACCAGGTGCTGACTCACGGCTCAAGTTTCATATTTCCAGCTCACAGGGAAGTTACTAAAATATCGATTTCAAGATACACCTCGTTTTTCAAGGATTTGTAGTTATCTCACTTAGGGCGCCACCTAGTGGAATTTTGTTTTCTGTAGATTGTATTGTCACCAAGCCTCGAACTGTGTACCAAGTTTCAAGTCTCTGGGTCACCGGGAAGTTAGTTAAAAATAGATTCAAAGATTCCCAAGTCAAAACTAATTTTCTTAATATCTCGATCCATGCGCCACCTAGCGAAATTTTTTTGATCAAATATTGTATTGTCACCGGGTTCTGACTCACGGCCCAAGTTTCAGGTCTCTAGCTCACCGGTAAGTTACTTAAAAATCGATCGCAAGATTCCCTGCGTTTTTTCAGGGTTTTTCAGGGATTTTCGTTTATCTCGATTCGTCTGCTACGTGGCGGCATTTTGTTTTCCACAAATTGTAATGCCATCGACTCGCAAACTACGTGCTAAGTTTCAAGCCTCTGGATCACCGAGAAGTTAGTTAAAAGTCGATCGCAAAATTTCCATTTTAAAATGAATTTTCTGTACATCTTGATCCGTGCGCCACCTAGCGGATTTTTTTTCACTTGCATTGTAACGTCTCCCAGATCTGAACTATGTTCAAGTATCAAGTGTCTAGCTCAACGAGAAGTTGCCGAAAAAGACTTTTCCGTGGGTCAAAAATTCGTATGGAAATGAGGGGACAAACATGAAAGCGACTTAATATAGAGGTATAGAAAATTTTATTAATTGAAAAATCGGTTGCATGGGGGATACATTCTATAGTGGTCCGATCTGGTCAGTTCCAACAAATGATTAATTTGTCACCCAAATATACCAGCTCACCAAATTTCATCGAGATGTTTCAAAAATTGAGGGACTAGTTTGAGTCCAAAGAGACAGAGGACGGACGAACAGACGGATGAACGGGCATGACTAAATGATCTCAGCTCCTCATCCTGATCATTTCGGTATACTTATTGATGGGTCTATTGCGTCTTTTTAAGGACTTACAATTTTGAGATTCGTGACAAACTAAATATGCCAATTCATTTTCATGAAAGGTATAAAAACGTGAAATATAAGATTTATATAATCTTAACTCATGAAACTTGCAATGTAGACATAATTTCCACATTCAATAACAGTCACTTGAACTCGGGAAAATATTTATTTAAGCACAGCTGAAAATTAGACAATGGTACAAATTTGTCTCGGCAGCGATTTAGTTTAGCACCCCCCGAGTTCTGTTTTAAACTTGGTATCAAATAAAAGAGGGAGTTCTCCGATCACAAATGTATATATTTTAAAGTGCGCAAACTTTTAATTTAAAAGTTATATGTTGTTAAAGTTTGCAAATTTCTATACAACTTTTATATCTGTATACACGTATATATATTTTATGACATTACAAATCTGTGCTGACACATCTAAAAAACACCAAGTAGAATAGGTGTGGTCTTACCATATCCATTTCCACAAATTAACAGTAGTAGTAGTAATAGGATTCCGGGGTCCTGCCTTCCATTATTATTTTTTGGTGCAGATGGTTCATCTTCATTGCAAAAATTCGTCTGATTTTACACGCTTTAGAGGAAAATTGTTCTACTCAGAAATACTGTGGTTCGCGAAGCCGGTGTTTGACCGGCTAAGGGTTATTTTTTATAAGCGCTGCCGAAGGCGGCCTACACGGAAAGTGTTCTACTGAGAAATACTGTGGTTCGCGAAGCCGGTGTTGGACCCGCTAAGGGTTATTTTTTATAAGCGCGGCCGAAGGCCGCCTACGCGGGAAGGTGTCCTACTTAGAACTTTTATGTCTGCACCACTGATTGCTTTTGCATAGTAGCGTCATTTTCTTCCATTTAGTTTGTTTCTTGTGCTTTTGTGATTCATATTTTTTGTGCTTTTTGTGAGACATAATTCTAATTTGTTATTTTATAATTTCTTTTCAACTTTTCAAAATGAGTAGTAAAAATATATATTTTCCTTTTTCTTTATTAACTGAAAGATATATATATATATTTTGTGCTTTTTGTGAGACATAATTCTAATTTGTTATTTTATAATTTCTTTTCAACTTTTCAAAATGAGTAGTAAAAATATATATTTTCGGTTTCGGCGTTGTGCCATCATCAGTGTCGATTTTCGTTCTGATCTGTTGTTGTCATTTGTCCTGTATTTATAGTTCCAAAATCTACCAAATCTAGCAGGAAGACAGTTAGAAAAGCGGAAAAGGATTTTTTAAAATATGAGTTGGAAAGCTTATACTCGAAGAAGGATGAGATAAATGCCGAGTTATTATCTATCCATTGAAGATTGGCAGAACAACTACCTACGACTGCATTAATGGAATGTTTCGACCGCATTAAGACAGAGGTCGATCAGGAACTACAACAAAAATACAGGTCGCTGAACCGAAAATTGGACAAGCTGGCAGGACGACGAGAGGGTAACCAAAACCAAAACACTCACCAGTTTCATGACAAGTTCGTTAACCTCACAACAGTGGCCATTACCAAGGAAGAGGCACAACTTTTCGAAAAGGGCCTGAAGCACAATATCATGGACCAGAATACAGTAAGAAAAACGGAGCAAGCGATTGTAGATGCGGAGATCGCAATATCATTGATACCACAGGAAGAACAGGAGCACGCAAGACACATGTGCAGGGAAATCATAAAAAAGGAGGTGAAAGCACAAGAAGGACAAAAACCGAATACAGAGGAGAAAACAATAAAGAATCTACGGCATAAACTAAGGAAAAACAATATTGTCACAACGAAAGCGGACAAAAGAAACACCACTGTGCTAATCGAAAAAGAGCAATATATATCCAAAACCGAGGATCTCATAGAGGAAATGAAATGTCGTAGAATGAGAGAGGATCCCACAGATGAATACCAAAAACAAATCAAAGTTGCTATAAAAAATGCAACAAATATAGTAGATTCTAACATGGCACATAGATTGGTCCAAATGAACCCTTCGGCTCCTCCACTGGTTGCGCTACCAAAAATCCACAAGCCGGACACGCCAATGAGGCCCATCATTAATTTCAAATCGGCACCATGTTACAAACTGTCCAAATATTTAAAAACGATATTGATAGATACTCTGGAGCTAAGGAACGAATATTCTATAGCTAACACAACAGAACTAATAGAGAGACTCGAGACCGTAGAGCTAACAAGAAACAGCAAATTGGTATCTTTTGACATAAAAGATTTATACCCATCTGTACCACTATCGGAGACTTTGGACATAGTTAGCTCAACAATAGTTCATAACACAAAAAACAAAGTGAAAAGTATGCAAATCACAAATACGCTAAGAACCACTTTACGTCAAAACTATTTTAAATTCAACAATAAAATATATAGACAAACAAACGGTCTTGGAATGGGAAGCCCCACGTCAGCAATTCTTATGGAAGTGTTCATGCAAAATCTGGAAGAAAAGTACATACAGGAGCTGAAGTCCAAATTAGGCGTGTCATTTTATGCTAGATACGTGGATGACATAATATGCGTTTTAACTACTAATAACGAAGAGCTCGTACTGGAGTACCTCAACAAACAGCACGGCAATAAAAAATTTACAATGGAAACCGAAATAGACGGAGGAATCAACTATCTAGACCTCACGATAAATATTGATAAAGAAGCCAAAAGATTTAACTATGACATATATAGAAAGTCAACGGCCACCGACACAATAATACACAATACCTCAAATCACCCTCAACATAACAAAAATGCAGCATTAAGGCACTTGGTACATAGACTTGAAAGAACACCTCTTACACAAGAGGCATATAAGAAAGAACTTGAGGTCATATATAATATCGCTGCAAACAACGGATATAAAAAAGCACTAGTAGATAAGCTCAGAAGGACAAATGGAGAACCAAAAAGAAATAATGAAAAGGAAAATAATAGCTGGACGACTATGACATATACTGGAAAAGCAACATATAAATTGGCAAATTTCTTTAAAAAATACAACATTAACACAGCATTCAAAACATCGAACAATCTAGGGCGAAAACTAAGAACTAACATTAACTCAGAGGATCCGTTTAGCAGCCACGGCGTATACAAGCTTACCTGCGGATGCCAGCATGGTTACATAGGACAAACAGGACGGCAAATAAGAATGAGGTTCAGAGAACATATTAGAGATTACAACAAAAAAATACGCAATCCAAACATTATACCCGAGTCTAACTTCGCGAATCACATGGTCGAGAATGAATGTTCCCCAGCAAACATCAATAAAGCAGTTAGGGTTCTTCACATACAAGAAAAGGGCCGACGTCTCAACGTACTCGAAAACATGGAAATCTACAAACAGAAAACATTCGACGGTAGAATAATAAACGAACAGATAAACACAATTTCTGACACAATATTCGAGCCTTTAAAACTTGTTTACAGGAAACGACTTAATAACACAGGTACAACAGACAAACACACAACAACAAATAAACACAAAACAATTAACACACCAAAACAAAAAACCGACAAAGAAGGTCAAACGACTAAAATCACAGATTTCTACCTACCCCAGTCAGCCACACAAATCGATTAGTAAACCACCCTCGGTTCTGAACGAACACACAGCACATACACATAACTAAATATACACAAGCATCAATTTGACAATACCTGCTCATATACCTACGAACTATAAATACAGGACAAATGACAACAACAGATCAGAACGAAAATCGACACTGATGATGGCACAACGCCGAAACCGGTTTGTCTCAAAACCAAATTTGACAAGGGATGACGGAAAATCGTTCCAATATACATCATTTATCCACCCTGTCGGAAAATCAACCAAAGAAGATAAGTCAGTTATTGCTTGTCAGGCTTTTAACTTGAACGCGAATGGACTACTAACAATTTACAAGCGACGCCTACTGAAAATATATAAAGCAAAGGCGAGCATTTGGTTCAACAAACAATGCCTGGAATTGAATGTTACTCCGAAGTTCGCAAAAATAACAATAAAGGCAAATACCAAATCTAGCAGGAAGACAGTTAGAAAAGCGGAAAAGGATTTTTTAAAATATGAGTTGGAAAGCTTATACTCGAAGAAGGATGAGATAAATGCCGAGTTATTATCTATCCATTTAAGATTGGCAGAACAACTACCTACGACTGCATTAATGGAATGTTTCGACCGCATTAAGACAGAGGTCGATCAGGAACTACAACAAAAATACAGGTCGCTGAACCGAAAATTGGACAAGCTGGCAGGACGACGAGAGGGTAACCAAAACCAAAACACTCACCAGTTTCATGACAAGTTCGTTAACCTCACAACAGTGGCCATTACCAAGGAAGAGGCACAACTTCTCGAAAAGGGCCGGAAGCACAATATCATGGACCAGAATACAGTAAGAAAAACGGAGCAAGCGATTGTAGATGCGGAGATCGCAATATCATTGATACCACAGGAAGAACAGGAGCACGCAAGACACATGTGCAGGGAAATCATAAAAAAGGAGGTGAAAGCACAAGAAGGACAAAAACCGAATACAGAGGAGAAAACAATAAAGAATCTACGGCATAAACTAAGGAAAAACCATATTGTCACAACGAAAGCGGACAAAGGAAACACCACTGTGCTAATCGAAAAAGAGCAATATATATCCAAAACCGAGGATCTCATAGAGGAAATGAAATGTCGTAGAATGAGAGAGGATCCCACAGATGAATACCAAAAACAAATCAAAGTTGCTATAAAAAATGCAACAAATATAGTAGATTCTAACATGGCACATAGATTGGTCCAAATGAACCCTTCGGCTCCTCCACTGGTTGCGCTACCAAAAATCCACAAGCCGGACACGCCAATGAGGCCCATCATTAATTTCAAATCGGCACCATGTTACAAACTGTCCAAATATTTAAAAACGATATTGATAGATACTCTGGAGCTAAGGAACGAATATTCTATAGCTAACACAACAGAACTAATAGAGAGACTCGAGACCGTAGAGCTAACAAGAAACAGCAAATTGGTATCTTTTGACATAAAAGATTTATACCCATCTATACCACTATCGGAGACTTTGGACATAGTTAGCTCAACAATAGTTCATAACACAAAAAACAAAGTGAAAAGTATGCAAATCACAAATACGCTAAGAACCACTTTACGTCAAAACTATTTTAAATTCAACAATAAAATATATAGACAAACAAACGGTCTTGGAATGGGAAGCCCCACGTCAGCAATTCTTATGGAAGTGTTCATGCAAAATCTGGAAGAAAAGTACATACAGGAGCTGAAGTCCAAATTAGGCGTGTCATTTTATGCTAGATACGTGGATGACATAATATGCGTTTTAACTACTAATAACGAAGAGCTCGTACTGGAGTACCTCAACAAACAGCACGGCAATATAAAATTTACAATGGAAACCGAAATAGACGGAGGAATCAACTATCTAGACCTCACGATAAATATTGATAAAGAAGCCAAAAGATTTAACTATGACATATTTAGAAAGTCAACGGCCACCGACACAATAATACACAATACCTCAAATCACCCTCAACATCATAAAAATGCAGCATTAAGGCACTTGGTACATAGACTTGAAAGAACACCTCTTACACAAGAGGCATATAAGAAAGAACTTGAGGTCATATATAATATCGCTGCAAACAACGGATATAAAAAAGCTCTAGTAGATAAGCTCAGAAGGACAAATGGAGAACCTAAAAGAAATAATGAAAAGGAAAATAATAGCTGGACGACTATGACATATACTGGAAAAGCAATATATAAATTGGCAAACTTCTTTAAAAAATACAACATTAACACAGCATTCAAAACATCGAACAATCTAGGGCGAAAACTAAGAACTAACATTAACTCAGAGGATCCGTTTAGCAGCCACGGCGTATACAAGCTTACCTGCGGATGCCAGCATGGTTACATAGGACAAACAGGACGGCAAATAAGAATGAGGTTCAGAGAACATATTAGAGATTACAACAAAAAAATACGGAATCCAAACATTATACCCGAGTCTAACTTCGCGAATCACATGGTCGAGAATGAATGTTCCCCAGCAAACATCAATAAAACAGTTAGGGTTCTTCACATACAAGAAAAGGGCCGACGTCTCAACGTACTCAAAAACATGGAAATTTACAAACAGAAAATATTCGACGGTAGAATAATAAACGAACAGATAAACACAATTTCTGACACAATATTCGAGCCTTTAAAACTTGTTTACAGGGAACGACTTAATAACACAGGTACAACAGACAAACACACAACAACAAATAAACACAAAACAGTTAACACAACAAAACAAAAAACCGACAAAAAAGGTCAAACGACTAAAGGCACAGATTTCTACCTACCCCAGTCAGCCACACAAATCGATTAGTAAACCACCCTCGGTTCTGAACGAACACACAGCACATACACATAACTAAATATACACAAGCATCAATTTGACAATACCTGCTCATATACCTACGAACTATAAATACAGGACAAATGACAACAACAGATCAGAACGAAAATCGACACTGGTGATGGCACAACGCCGAAACCGGTTTGTCTCAAAACCAAATTTGACAAGGGATGACGGAAAATCGTTCCAATATGCATCATTTATCCACCCTGTCGGAAAATCAACCAAACAAGATAAGTCAGTTATTGCTTGTCAGGCTTTTAACTTGAACGCGAACGGACTACTAACAATTTACAAGCGACGCCTACTGAAAATATATAAAGCAAAGGCGAGCATTTGGTTCAACAAACAATGCCTGGAATTGAATGTTACTCCGAAGTTCGCAAAAATAACAATAAAGGCAAATACCAAATCTAGCAGGAAGACAGTTAGAAAAGCGGAAAAGGATTTTTTAAAATATGAGTTGGAAAGCTTATACTCGAAGAAGGATGAGATAAATGCCGAGTTATTATCTATCCATTTAAGATTGGCAGAACAACTACCTACGACTGCATTAATGGAATGTTTCGACCGCATTAAGACAGAGGTCGATCAGGAACTACAACAAAAATACAGGTCGCTGAACCGAAAATTGGACAAGCTGGCAGGACGACGAGAGGGTAACCAAAACCAAAACACTCACCAGTTTCATGACAAGTTCGTTAACCTCACAACAGTGGCCATTACCAAGGAAGAGGCACAACTTCTCGAAAACGGCCTGAAGCACAATATCATGGGCCAGAATACAGTAAGAAAAACGGAGCAAGCGATTGTAGATGCGGAGATCGCAATATCATTGATACCACAGGAAGAACAGGAGCACGCAAGACACATGTGCAGGGAAATCATAAAAAAATGAGGTGAAAGCACAAGAAGGACAAAAACCGAATACAGAGGAGAAAACAATAAAGAATGTACGGCATAAACTAAGGAAAAACAATATTGTCACAACGAAAGCGGACAAAGGAAACACCACTGTGCTAATCGAAATAGAGCAATATATATCCAAAACCGAGGATCTCATAGAGGAAATGAAATGTCGTAGAATGAGAGAGGATCCCACAGATGAATACCAAAAACAAATCAAAGTTGCTATAAAAAATGCAACAAATATAATAGATTCTAACATGGCACATAGATTGGTCCAAATGAACCCTTCGGCTCCTCCACTGGTTGCGCTACCAAAAATCCACAAGCCGGACACGCCAATGAGGCCCATTATTAATTTCAAATCGGCACCATGTTACAAACTGTCCAAATATTTAAAAACGATATTGATAGATACTCTGGAGCTAAGGAACGAATATTCTATAGCTAACACAACAGAACTAATAGAGAGACTCGAGACCGTAGAGCTAACAAGAAACAGCAAATTGGTATCTTTTGACATACAAGATTTATACCCATCTATACCACTATCGGAGACTTTGGACATAGTTAGCTCAACAATAGTTCATAACACAAAAAACAAAGTGAAAAGTATGCAAATCACAAATACGCTAAGAACCACTTTACGTCAAAACTATTTTAAATTCAACAATAAAATATATAGACAAACAAACGGTCTTGGAATGGGAAGCCCCACGTCAGCAATTCTTATGGAAGTGTTCATGCAAAATCTGGAAGAAAAGTACATACAGGAGCTGAAGTCCAAATTAGGCGTGTCATTTTATGCTAGATACGTGGATGACATAATATGCGTTTTAACTACTAATAACGAAGAGCTCGTACTGGAGTACCTCAACAAACAGCACGGCAATATAAAATTTACAATGGAAACCGAAATAGACGGAGGAATCAACTATCTAGACCTCACGATAAATATTGATAAAGAAGCCAAAAGATTTAACTATGACATATATAGAAAGTCAACGGCCACCGACACAATAATACACAATACCTCAAATCACCCTCAACATCATAAAAATGCAGCATTAAGGCACTTGGTACATAGACTTGAAAGAACACCTCTTACACAAGAGGCATATAAGAAAGAACTTGAGGTCATATATAATATCGCTGCAAACAACGGATATAAAAAAGCTCTAGTAGATAAGCTCAGAAGGACAAATGGAGAACCAAAAAGAAATAATGAAAAGGAAAATAATAGCTGGACGACTATGACATATACTGGAAAAGCAACATATAAATTGGCAAACTTCTTTAAAAAATACAACATTAACACAGCATTCAAAACATCGAACAATCTAGGGCGAAAACTAAGAACTAACATTAACTCAGAGGATCCGTTTAGCAGCCACGGCGTATACAAGCTTACCTGCGGATGCCAGCATGGTTACATAGGACAAACAGGACGGCAAATAAGAATGAGGTTCAGAGAACATATTAGAGATTACAACAAAAAAATACGGAATCCAAACATTATACCCGAGTCTAACTTCGCGAATCACATGGTCGAGAATGAATGTTCCCCAGCAAACATCAATAAAACAGTTAGGGTTCTTCACATACAAGAAAAGGGCCGACGTCTCAACGTACTCGAAAACATGGAAATCTACAAACAGAAAACATTCGACGGTAGAAAAATAAACGAACAGATAAACACAATTTCTGACACAATATTCGAGCCTTTAAAACTTGTTTACAGGAAACGACTTAATAACACAGGTACAACAGACAAACACACAACAACAAATAAACACAAAACAATTAACACACCAAAACAAAAAACCGACAAAGAAGGTCAAACGACTAAAATCACAGATTTCTACCTACCCCAGTCAGCCACACAAATCGATTAGTAAACCACCCTCGGTTCTGAAGGAACACACAGCACATACACATAACTAAATATACACAAGCATCAATTTGACAATACCTGCTCATATACCTACGAACTATAAATACAGGACAAATGACAACAACAGATCAGAACGAAAATCGACACTGATGATGGCACAACGCCGAAACCGGTTTGTCTCAAAACCAAATTTGACAAGGGATGACGGAAAATCGTTCCAATATACATCATTTATCCACCCTGTCGGAAAATCAACCAAACAAGATAAGTCATATATATTTTCCTTTTTCTTTATTAACTGAAAGGTGGTAAGGTAATATTTATATTTGTTTTTTTTTTCGTTGATGTGGCAGCACAGCTTTGTATTGTCATCAATTAAATATATATAGAAGAAATTATAAAATAACAAATTAGAATTATGTCTCACAAAAAGCACAAAAAATATGAATCACAAAAGCACAAGAAACAAACTAAATGGAAGAAAATGACGCTACTATGCAAAAGCAATCAGTGGTGCAGACATAAAAATTCTAGGTAGGACACCTTTCCGCGTAGGCGGCCTTCGGCCGCGCTTATAAAAAATAGCCCTTAGCCGATCCAACACCGGCTTCGCGAACCACAGTATTTCTGAGTAGAACAATTTTCCTCTAAAGCGTGTAAAATCAGACGAATTTTTGCAATGAAGATGAACCAACTGCACCATAAAATAATAATGGGGGCAGGACCCCGGAATCCTATTACTACTACTACTGTTAATTTGTGGAAATGGATATGGTAAGACCACACCTATTCTACTTGGTGTTTTTTAGATGTGGCAGCACAGATTTGTAATGTCATAAAATATATATACGTGTATACAGATATAAAAGTTGTATAGAAATTTGCAAACTTTAACAACATATAACTTTTAAATTAAAAGTTTGCGCACTTTAAAATATATACATTTGTGATCGGAGAACTCCATCTTTTATTTGATACCAAGTTTAACACAGAACTCGGGGGGTGCTAAACTAAATCGCTGCCGAGACAAATTTGTACCATTGTCTAATTTTCAGCTGTGCTTAAATAAATATTTTCCCGAGTTCAAGTGACTCTTATTGAATGTGGAAATTATGTCTACATTGCAAGTTTCATGAGATAAGATTATATAAATCTTATATTTCACGTTTTTATACCTTTCAAGAAAATGAATTGGTATATTTAGTTTGTCACGAATCTCAAAATTGTAAGTCCTTAAAAAGACGCAATAGACCCATCAATAAGTATACCGAAATGATCAGGATGACGAGCTGAGATCATTTAGTCATGCCCGTTCATCCGTCTGTTCGTCCGTCCTCTGTCTCTTTGGACTCAAACTAGTCCCTCAATTTTTGAAACATCTCGATGAAATTTGGTGAGCTGGTATATTTGGGTGACAAATTAATCATTTGTTGGAACTGACCAGATCGGACCACTATAGAATGTATCCCCCATGCAACCGATTTTTCAATTAATAAAATTTTCTATACCTCTATATTAAGTCGCTTTCATGTTTGTCCCCTCATTTCCATACGAATTTTTGACCCACGGAAAAGTCTTTTTCGGCAACTTCTCGTTGAGCTAGACACTTGATACTTGAACATAGTTCAGATCTGGGAGACGTTACAATGCAAGTGAAAAAAAATCCGCTAGGTGGCGCACGGATCAAGATGTACAGAAAATTCATTTTAAAATGGAAATTTTGCGATCGACTTTTAACTAACTTTTCGGTGATCCAGAGACTTGAACCTTAGCACATAGTTTGCGAGTCGATGGCATTACAATTTGTGGAAAACAAAATGCCGCCACGTAGCAGACGAATCGAGATAAACGAAAATCCCTGAAAATCCCTGAAAATCCCTGAAAAAACGCAGGGAATCTTGCGATCGATTTTTAAGTAACTTACCGGTGAGCTAGAGACCTGAAACTTGGGCCGCGAGCCAGAACCCGGTGACAATACAATATTTGATCAAAAAAATTTCGCTAGGTGGCGCATGGATCGAGATATTAAGAAAATTAGTTTTGACTTGGGAATCTTTGAATCTATTTTTAACTAACTTCCCGGTGACCCAGAGACTTGAAACTTGGTACACAGTTCGAGGCTTGGCGACAATACAATCTACAGAAAACAAAATTCCGCTAGATGGCGCGCTAAGAGAGATAACTACAAATCCTTGAAAAACGAGGGAATCTTGCAATCGATATTTTAGTAACTTCCCGGTGAGCTGGAGATATGAAACTTGAGCCGTGAGTCAGCACCTGGTGACAATGCAATATTTTATCAAAAAAATTTCGCTAGGTGGTGCATGGATCGAGATATTAAGAAAATTATATTTGATTTGGGAATCTTTAAATTCATTTTTAACTAACCTTCCGGTTACCTAGAAACTTGTAACTTAGCACATAGTTTTCGAGTCGATGGCACTACAATTCGTGGACAACAAAATGCCGCCAGGTTGCAGACGAATCGAGATAAACGAAAATCCTTGAAACAACGCAGGGAATCTTGCGATCGATTCTTAGGTAGCTTCCCGGTGAGCTAGAGACCTGAAACTTTGGCCGTGAGTCAGAACCCGGTGGCAATGCAATATATGATCAAAAAAATTTCGCTAGGTGACGCATGGATCGAGATATTAAGAGAATTAATTTTGATTTGGGAATATTTCAATCCATTTTTAACTAAATTCCGGTTACCTAGAGACTTGAAACTTGACACTTAGTTAGAGGCCTAGTGACAATACAACTTGTAGAAAACAAATTTCCGAAGGCCGCCTACGCGGAAAGGTTTCCTACTTAGAATTTTTATGTCTGCACCACTGATTGCTTTTGCATAGTAGCGTCATTTTCTTCGATTTAGTTTGTTTCTTGTGCTTTTGTGATTCATATTTTTTGTGCTTTTTGTGAGACATAATTCTAATTTGTTATTTTATAATTTCTTTTCAACTTTTCAAAATGAGTAGTAAAAATATATATTTTCCTTTTTCTTTGTTAACGGAAAGGTGGTAAGGTAATATTTATATTTGTTTTTTTTTTCGTTGATGTGGCAGCACAGCTTTGTATTGTCATCAATTAAATATATATATATATATATATATATATATATAAATGTGCATGTTGCTACAAAAGCGCGATTGATTAATTAAAAAAATTTTTAATAAGTAAAAACAATGCAAAAATGAAATGTGAAATATACAAAAATGCAATTTAAGTTTATCGTTGCCAATTTATATAGATATGTATGTGGATTAAGGTTTTGAAAAATGTGTAAATAAATATAACACGCGACACTTATTATATTGAGCCGTGGGCTCCTTATTACGATTCTTTATAGAAAGAATTAATTCCAAAGATTATCGAAAAGTAAAGAAGTTGCAGGCGCAAACTTCGGTGGAAAGCAGCGGAGCGTAACAAAATTCTAGTAGGTCACTTTCACTACACCAAAAACTTTAACACAATTTTTAACATAATTTAAGCACAGAAATAAACTGATTGGAGTTTAAGAGAGTAAAAGTTAAAATTCTGAACACATTACCTGAATAAAAAGTGTACAAATAATTATTAAATAACAAATTCAAACAGTGGTAGTTAACAAATTCTGCTGTGGTAAGTGGTGAATGTGACCTACTAGAAGTTTTGTGAAGCTTGCTTTACACGATTTCTCGTCCCTGCAACATCTTTACTTTTCGATAATCTTTGTTAATTCTAACAATATAACTTAGCTCTAACCTAACCTAACTGCTTGCGCTTAGCCGCTGATGTTAGCCGATGTTGCTGTTGCCACTGTAGCTGTAGTTTGGTGCTTGAGAATTCTTATTGTTGCGCGTTGATGTGAACGGAAGTGAGTTTCGGGTTTAGTCAATATTGTTGTTGCTAAAGTTAAAGCTTATAGCAAGTGTGTAGTGTTTGGTCACAAGCCCAATGGTAGACATATCGTCAGCAGTTTAGGCGTGAGAATAATGTTGTAAAGTTAGTGCTAGTAGCCAGCGGTAGGAAGTATCAGATCACGCGTCCAATGATAGACGTATCATCAGCAATTTCGGGCGTGAGAAGAAAAGCGTTGCTTACTTCTCCCCCTCTTAAACTGAGACGTCCCTGTTTCGGTTGACTTGTTTTATAGTGTTAATTGTAGCTATTTGCAATTCTTTCACACTAATGGAACTGCCTTCTCCGTAGGTGTTATTGTTAACAGTTATTTTAGGGTTTTGTTTTAGTTTAATCATGAGAAATGTAATGAAATATATTGAAATAAAGGTAAGTGAGAGCCATAGCCAGGTTACGGCATTTTTCTGCTCAGCATCGACTGCGATATGATTTAGCCTTTTAGTGTTGATTATATGAAGGTTGTTTAAATACTCAATAGTTAGGGGCTCTTTATGGTCGGAGATGTTTATTGATATCTTTTTTGGCGGCTCAACGATATGTGTTGGGCTTTGGCTAGTTTCAAACTTTGAGTCATTAATCAATAAACTGTTATTAAAGTTAATCAAGTAGGTTCCTTTCACTAGTGTCATTGTAGTTTTACCATCTTCTCGCACATCAGCCGAGGCTTCGTTGAATATCACGAGATATTCATCAACATTCTGTATTTTGGGTATTCCGACTGCTGTTATAGTCTGACATGTTGCTGTATTATTGTTCAGAAATGCGGTTACACATGGCGAGTCTACGGATTCGATGCACACTAACATGTCTGCGGCTGATTGGCATGCGGTAAGCCCTTTCACAGCTTCAATACACCTACCCATAATATTAGTTTCTAAATTTAAAAATGAACCGCTATGAATAACGGCGTATATCTTACCTAAGATCTCACTAAGATTAGGAAATTTCACAAAGCATTTGATTGCGTGTTCCGATGCATAAATTTTTACTTTTGGTAACAGCATTATATCCGCTATTGAAATTATATAATTTAATTTTATTAACTCATTTATTTCATACAGGTCAAATATCATAGGATTTATGGTGTTTAGTTTAGAAAGTGCTATACTGTTTAAAATATTAGTCAAGCCGGATATTATAATTATATTTCTTATCATGCTTACTTCTACTAGCTTACTGCTTTCACAATTATGATTAGGTATTGCGTTTGTTCTTTTAATCAGTTGATTGATTTTGTTTGTTATATCGTTGATATGAACTTGCAAATTTAAAAAAAATAAATAAATGTAAGGCGCGATAACCTCCGAAGAGATCTAAGGCCGAGCTTTTCTTCCAATTTGCGTCGTGCTCCTCTTGATTTTCCCTAAAAATTGGCCGGATGGGACCTACATGATTTTATGCCGACTCCGAACGGCATCTGCAAGGCAGATGAGTTTTCACTGAGAGCTTTTCATGGCAGAAATACACCCGGAGCGCTTGCCACACACTGCCGAGGGGCGACCCCGCTTAGAAAAATTTTCTTCTAATTGAAAAACCTTATTTCTAAAATGTTTGATGTTGCTTTGCCCGGGGTTTGAACCCAGGGCATCCGGTGTGGTAGGCGGAGCACGCTACCATCACACCACGGTGGCCGCCATTTGCGTATTTCCGTTTTCTATGAGAGCCTCTACCGTGGCATACCCAAATCATCGTGATCTGGGGAGCCAGATATAAGCTCCCGAACAGATCCGATAAAATTAATAGATCTTTTCGACCTTGAATTTTTAAATAAAGAAAGAAGCTTTTTAATTTGGTTTATATCGTGTTCCAAAATTGCTTTTTCGCCTTTTTCCTTGCCGTAGACTTCGTAGAGGTCTTCATTTTCCTTCAAAATATCTTCATATTGTTTTAAATTAACGGTATGGATGATAAAGAAATGTTCCTTCTCAATAGCTACCCTCCCATGATTTACAACTATTATCGGAGATGACGAGTACTCGTATATTTCCGAGTGCACTACGTGCCTGTAAAGATATGATTTATTACTTTAATATTATCCTTATGGATTATACGTCCGTCTTTTAATTTAAAGGTCGTTCCTAAATCTTCTCTAACTTCAACCTCTTTCAAATTGTTTTTAACTCTACCCCCTAATCTACGATTTACCTTTAAAAGCACTTTTTCTCCCTTTTTAACTGTTTTGTTCTCGCTTTTCTTATTGTGCATTTTATTACTTCTACTTTGATTCTCTTTCAACTTATCAATAATTCCGATTTCGTTTTCTCTGAAATGGATTTAATAATACTCCAAGGCTTTTTGCCGGTTGTAGAGTGAATGGTATTGTTATACTTTGAAGTGCTTGTAAGCACCAGTTCCGTCAACTCCATTGTGGGGTTCTCACACCTCAAGCATCTGGCAATTTCAATCACAGTAAAGTGAAATCTCTCTACTTGACCGTTGCTTCGGCTGTGAAGCGGAGGTACTTTATAGTGGGTTATACCTAAATTTGTGAAAATATTTTTCATTGTCTCTGAGATAGCTCTTTCATTATCGTCGGTACAAATATCGTAAGAATCTCTAAAAGAGCTGATTATACATCAATTATAGATTTTGTTTTAATTGGCTTCACTATGGCTAATTTTGAAAATTTATCTAAGCAGGTAAGAAACAAGTTATTCTCTGTTGAGAAAATGTCCACATGTAGGTTCTCACCTATTTCGGTAGGTATAGACGTTTAACGTTCCATGCGCATCCGCCGAAAAACACCTGATACGGCAGCCGGCCATCGCAAACAATTGCCGGCACAACAACGGCAGGCCGCCAAAAACACCTGCTACGAAAGCCGGCCAACGCCAACAATTGCCGGCACAACAACGGCAGGCCGCCAAAACACCTGCTACGACAGCCGGCCAACGCCAAAACAATTGCCGGCACAACAACCGAAGGCCGCCATACATAGGCCCGCCTAACAAATCTGATACGAGAGCCGGCCAACGCCAAAAAAATTGCCGGCACAACAACGACAGGCCGCATGCATAGGTCCGCATACAACACTGCTACGACGCCAGCCATCGCAACAATTTCCGGCACAACAACGGCACGCCGCATACATAGGCCCGCCTACAACAATGCTACGACGCCGGCCAACGCCAACAATTTCCGGCACAACAACGGCAGGCCGCATACATAGGCCCGCCTACAACAATGCTACGACGCCGGCCAACGCCAACAATTTCCGGCACAACAACGGCAGGCGGCATACATAGGCCCGCCAACAACACTGCTACGACGCGGGCCAACGCCAACAATTGCCGGCACAACAACGGCAGGCCGCCATACATAGGCCAGCCGAACAACAGTAACCACCCAGCTATAACAACCTACCTGCAGCAACAACTTACCGGCAACAACACTGCACTATCTGTTCATGATTATCGGAATGTTAACATCTACGGTGAACCCAATTTTAAAATTTCGGATTATTAAATTTAAAAATCCAAAATGAATACAAGTAAGATTTGATATCAAATGTATAAGCATGATAAAAACATTGACTATATATGTATACTTAGCTTCAAATTCTAGACATGCAATTTTGTATGTTGTATACACTGGATTGAAATGTAAAGCTAAATATATTGTTTAAAGAGCGTCCAGCTTTTTCGTTTGCTTTACTGGAAATTAGTACATTCATACATACATAAGTATACTAGAGTTTTCTTAATTTTCGACTTCGCAAGTAATCATACTATATATTTAAGGTAACTAATTTAGACAAGCTCGGTCTGAATCCTTATATATACATTTTTTTTAATCTTAAATGAAAGCCAAATTTACATAGTATACCTAAGTAAAATATAATTTTAAGTACGGACTCAATTAAATAAAATAGAAAGGAAAGTTTATAAATAGGGAAATAAAAGGAGGAAAATATGTATGAAAGTAATATTAAACTAAGTAACATTAAATTAAATAAAGAAAAAAATTAAAACCAAATAAAATTACCTAAAATTGGAGAAATTGAAATAAAATAAATATACATTAAATAAATAAATCCAACCAAAAGAAAAAGGAAGCAATAAAATAAAATAAAACAAAAATAAAATAAACTATAATGAAATAAAATTTGATGAAATAACAAATATTATAAATATGCAATAATAATAAAAATAAAATTAAATTAAATTAAATACGATAAAAATTAAACTAAATATACCAAAAATAAAATATAATAGAATATATTAAAATAAAATACTATACAAATTTAGCTAACATACCACTTAATTACATATATCTAAGGTTTATAAACACACTTACCTCCAAAGCTTATGCTTAAATTTGCATTTTTTTTTTAATCATTTAAAGCTCCTTTTATTGGGTGTTAAAAATTTTTTTTTATATATCAAAAATGAATATCAAACAAAGGTAAAGAAAAAAAGTAAAATTTGTTTCATACAAGGTATTTTGTAAATTACGATTCCTTTCTTTTAAAATGAATTGTCAATCAATTTTTGTAAGATGGGAATGCTGATGGCTCTTCTCATTTAGAAGGCACATAGGGTATTCAGGTAAGGAGCCACCGAAAATTTAGGTGCGTCCGTGGCCATGGTTATTGAGGGTGGGGCTAAGCACCGGGCGTCGAAACAACAACCGCGGCGCCCCTATGTATATTCGGCCTTTTTATTTTTTTTTTTCAGCCGTTTAAGTTCTCTTTTGTTTCAGCAAATTAGTAACCGGTCATTGCCGGTTCGCTTAATTTTTTTGCGTTAGATTTTTTGTTTGATTTTTAAATTTTGAATCTTTAACGGTCTGTCCGTGGCTTCCGGTTCTGCCGGATGTCGTTTTACTTTGAAATGTAAGCGTTTTGAATGAGTTCTGCGCTTTCTGACAGTTTGTTTTGAATAGGCATGATAGGAATTTTTCTGTATATGGCGAAGGACAGCAGGGTTGGCAAGAACCCCGCCCAGCCGACATTATTGCTGCTCCATTTTAGAAGCGTTTCCATAACAGATGGCGCCCAACGTTTTGGTGTCCGAGGCACTTTCGCGTTGACAGTTGCTCAGGGCGCCATAACAGATGGCGCCCAACGTGGTGCCTGAGGCGCTGGTCGCGAGGGTCATTCCGGGTCAATTTGTGAAGTTGACCATCCCACAAGTTCCAGGGGTGGGCCCCTGGAGACCGCCCCTGCGTTGGGTGGGATGATTGGACGGATCAGGGTGTCCGGAATTATCATCGTCGCCAGTAGCTGAGGGATTCACTAGAATGAACGTCGTGTCCTCCGGAGTTTGCATTTCACCCGGTGGGGCAGTGCTGAACGCACTTAGTTTTTTGTACATTTGGGGTTTAGTTTTCCCGGATGTTGTCCATAGTCGGCTTTGGCATGGATGTGTCCGCTAATTATGGTTTTATTTTTTTAATGTTTAAATTTTTGGACATTTTTTTCCTTTTTTTATGCCGAATTTGTGTTGTCTGGTATGAGTGTGAGTATATTATAAGGACCCCAGCTCATCCCACGTCCCAGGTGGTAGTAATGAATACCACCTGCATTGCGACGGGTTGAGCTGGGATTCAAAGCGGCACCCTCTTCTTGTCCCACCAGTCTGGGGAGCGGCTTCTGAAACCGCTCCATCCATTGCGTTGCGGCGGAGGCAGGAGGGGTGTCCAGTTTGAGTGAACGGAGAGGCC